>NW_007221911.1:126733-322081 GCF_000164805.1 Carlito syrichta | reverse complement strand
GGGGGGGGGGAGAGAGAGAGAGAGAGAGAGAGAGAGAGAGAGAGAGAGAGAGAGAGAGGTGTGCTTAGAAAAATGAACTGTTGCTGGCTTCAAAGATGGAGGAAGAAAGAGGCCATGAGCCAAGAAATTTGGGTGGGCTGAAAAAGCTGCAAAGAGTGGGGGGAATGGAGTCCCCTAGCACTTCCAGAAATAATTGAAGCCCTTCTTGGTGCTTGATTTCAGCCCAGTGAAGCCCATGTTAGATTTTCATCTAAGGAGCTATTTAAGTTGTGACTTTGGCCCAGTAAATTTTCTGTAATAAAATAACCCAGTACCCTTGAAAGACCCTGCCAGGCTCTACAGACTAGAGAACTGCTGTTCTTCTCAGGGAGGAATCATAGCTCCCACCTTGCACAGTGAGGACAATGAGTAAAACTTGGCCCTCAGTGGTGGGTGGGTGGCTCTGGGAACCCTTCTAAAACTGCAGCACTCCCAGGCTATTGGAGAGAGGTCTGGGTTCTAAAGGTGTGATGGTGGTTTTTACAGATCTATGTCTTTCATGGTATTTGTTTCTTGTCCTCAGGGACTATACAGACAACCAGGCAATTAGCCAGGTGGTAATTAACCCTGTGGGAGTCCGAGTGTAACTGAGAAGCTTGTCCTGCTTCCTAGAAAGAATAAAAGTGGAGCAGCAGATGGATGGATGAGTCTCAACTGTCTGCTCTGTCTCTGCCCACTCCTCTGCCCTGTCTCAGGTTCCTTAAGAAACAGCATTTTCTGAGTGTTCTCCTCTCATGACAACTGGCCTTTCCTGGAAAGCCTTTCAGTTCAGCACCCAGAGAACAGCATGGAAGGGTTTATGTGGAGAGGTGAAAGGCAGGTCTATTCTCAAACTGCGGTAGGTTCAGCTGATGATTTTGTCCCTGGGCTACTTCAAGGTGACAAAGACCACTCTGCTGAAACATCAGGGCTTTGGGGCAGTACTGATGCCTGCTGGAGTCAGGGCAAGCTCAAGGTGAGTCTCTAACCTACGCAGTAAGGTCACAAGGTCATGATAGGGCACATCAGCTCTCACCCATCAGTCCTCATGCCTCAGGGAGACAGCCTCTCCTTCACAGCCAATGAGGAATGTGAATTGAGGGTGTCTGCCAATCCTCCTCCCCTTCTTCTCCAAGGGCCACGTGGACCAGTGGCTTCCAAGTGTTATGCTAATACCAAGCACTGGCATAATTGGGCAACTTTCAGCAGTGCCTCCAATTCTAAAAGGCAGCAGTCTTATTGCAAATGCATATTCATCAGAACTATTCCTGCTAGCTCTGTCTCACAGATCACAGTGTTAAAAGTACAAAAATCCATCAGTGCAGCTGTGTGCCAAGTAAAAGGGGCTAGGATCACCAAGAGAAGGCATCTGACAGGCAAACCTGTGGGCTCAGAAAAGGGCAGAGGAATCTGTCCCTGCACGCGTATGAATGTGTGTGCACCATCAACTCACAGAGAGTGGCTGTGGGTGGGGGAGGGAGATGCACACATGTGCACATGGTGTTTTAGTACTTAGAGTGACCCAAGATAGTCATGAGAAACAAAAGGCTGAAATCTGGATGAAGAAATGTTGGATGAACAGTCAAAGTGTCTCAGTTGGGAGTCCCATTAGACAGTAAAATTATCTCCTGAGGGACCCACTTGGGGATCTCCTTGCTTAAGATGTATGACAGGGAGAGGAGCACTGTGGGACATCAACCTCCCTCCTGATCACCTTCAGAAGACGACCCAAAGAATGCTTTACTTTGTATTTCCCGAGAGTCCTTTCTGTCCTTCCCTTTTCATGATGGGCCTACAGGTTTTCCTCCTACCTGCCCCAAGTGCTTGCTGCCAGCATTCTGATGTGTGCTCTTGCTCTCTCTCTCTCTCTCTGTCTCTGCCTGTCTCTCTCTCTCTCCCTCTCTGTCTCTCTCTGTCTTTGTCTCTCTCCCACATCTCTGTCTCTCCCTCTCTCCCCACCTCCCTTTTCTTCATCTTTTCTCTCTTCTCAAATGAATCAGGCTCTTGTCAGCTACTTCCTGAATGGTAAAAGTTTTGAGAGGCCTTAGGCTGGGAGAGCTCTGTCCTGGGTCCCAGTTAGGTATACTCTTTGATGAAGAGCAGCACCCTGAACAGAACAGGTGCTCTGAGATGAGGAAGAGAAGAGATGGAAAATGTGTCCACTCCTGCTCTGGGGTCCCTCACACATCACAGCTGTCAGATCAGAAAGTGAGATGGGCACTGTATATGCCCTGAGCTGGATCTTGGCCCTACCCCCAACACAACAGAAACGCCGGCCTCTATGAATCATCTCTCCCTGTCCACCCCTCTCCTCAGTTCTTGCTTTGCAAGGCTTCTCTACCTTCCTCCTCTGTCCCATCCGTCTCCTCTTTGGAGAGAGGGATGGAAACAGACAACTGTGCTGATGGGTGTGAACATGGCCAACATAAAGAAGTCAGCAGCTGAAGCTTCATCTGCTCCTGCCTCCATTTACCTTCCTGGTGCAACATGGCCTTCACATTGATGGTGTGGGAGACATCTTTGTCTGCTTGGCCAAATCATCTTATTCATTAATAGAATAGCATCACTTATTTTATTTTATTTTGATTTTTAAAAATTTTTATTTTATTTTTGAGTTGTGGGGTACATGTGAGGATTTGTTACATAAGAAAATTGTGTGCAGGTAAGGTCTGGGCTTCTAGCAAGCTCTCTTCCCCCCTGGTAGTGGGCATACTACCCATTGGATGGTTGAGCATCAGAATTTTAATGTTCATAGAGCTGATAACAAAGTAGAAACCCATCTCTGAAAAAGCAAGAGCTCATTGTCGTGGTCGCAAAGGGAACACATCTTTATTTTTGTTTTTCCACTCTCACTCCTGGCACAGGTAACTTCTTTCATCACTCTAGCTTTAGGTAGGTTTCAGCTAAAATTTCTTATTACATTTGAAGTCAATGTTATATTATTAAGCAATTAATTAGTTCTCAAATAGTAGTTACCCACTCTCTTGCAAGACTAAAAAGAAAATATCATGTACACAATTCATGAAATTTCCCTTGAATAGTTCTAGTACAAACAGTAAGTGCCCCATAAGTACTTCTTGATTACATGGCTGATGGGTGATTAGCTTCCCATCCTTAGCAAGAAAAAACTCCTAATTTTCACTAGATGGTGGTTGTAACTGGGGATCACAGCACATTTTTTTAATCCACATAATCTGCGTTGTGTCTCAACCTCTGCCTTCCCTCCCCTCAGCCGTCAACAGAATGGATGAGCTCCGCAAGCAGACATACCACGCAGCCAGTGGAGTCCAGCTTGCGATCTGAAATGCAGCGGAAATTCTTACTGCAGCCTCCATTATCCTTGCTGCAGTCCCGCACAGGCCCGAAGGAATCCAGGAGAACTTCCAGACTGTCAAAGGAGGACGAAGTCATCAGCTCCTCCCTGTGCAGAGAAACAGAGAAGTCAAGGAGATTCCAGACGCAGCCAGTAGCGTTCCATTCCATGTTCCTGTCTGGTCCACTGGGTCAGTCTCACACTCCCTTATAAAAATGGAACATTGACCATACTCTGAGCCTTGAACTAATGAATTCTAGGCATTTTCCACATCTGGGAAAGGAGCCAAGACTGTAACACCTGACCAAAAAAGGAAGTCTAAACTTGGGCAAGGAATTAACATTTTATTGCCTGTCAGTCCTTAGGGTATGCGGGAAGTGCTTACAAACTCTGATTTTATGTCTTCTTCCAGTGAATGAGTCCTGGGGTGGGCAATATTGACCCAGATAAAAAGAAGACCTGGGCGCTGCATATGGGGAATTGGAAGGCAGCCTGCCAATACCTTCTTTCAGTTTCTCCTGACTCCTTCCCCAGAACCTGGGACCTTCAGGTGGTTTCTCACTCTAACTCCCAAGGCAGTTGTGGGCCTCAGCCCTGCAGCAGGACTCACCTGACCTCCACGGCATCCTCCATCACGGTCATGTCCGTCTTGCACTTGGCTGATGGGTTGATGGCCAGCTCGGCTGGTGGAATCACAAAGCTCTTACTGAGGGGCAGCCACATGCCCTCTCCGAGGGTGTAGGTGAACCTGCAGGAACACCCAGTGCCAGGTAGGTGGTTAGGGCTGGGGAATGACTGCCACCTGCTGGTGGATCTGACATTTGTCGCCAGCTGCCTCCTCACCCCTCGCAGTCCTCTTCAGGAAGGGAGTGGATTACCATTTTTTGGATGTGATGACTAAGTATGAGGGAGGTAGAGAGGCTGACCCCTGGTCACATGGCCAGATAGCTGGAGGACCAATTAAGGTGGCTGCTCACTAGCCTTTTAGAAGAGTGTTTTGCTTTGTTTTGTTTTGTTTTTGAGTCAGGAGCTCATTCTGTCACCCAGGTTGGAGTGCAGTGGTACGATTACAGCCCACTGCAGCCTCCAGCTCCTGGACTCAGGCAATCCTCCTGCCTCAGCCTCCTGTCTACAGGTACGTGCCACCAAACCTGGCTAATTGTTTTGATTTTTTCATAGAGATAGGGTCTCACTATGTTTCCCTGACTGATCTTGAACTGCTGGGCTCAAGCAGTCCTCCCACCTCGGGCTCCCAAAGTGCTGGGATTACAGGTGTGAGCCACCACATCCAGCAGAAGTGGTTTTCACCACATTATAAAAAGCAAGTTCCAGCTTTTTCACACCTGAGACTGGGCTTCCCTTGTCTTGAGTCAGCTATAATTGGAGGCATTTTAATTGAAGAGAGATGCCAGCCTCTCACCGTTTCCATCACACGGCTGCACACCCACAGTGCCAGTGGTGGCATCTCTGTGCCTGAAGGAACCCTAACAAGGGAAAGAAAGAAAGAAAGAAAGAAAGAAAGAAAGAAAGAAAGAAAGAAAGAAAGAAAGAAAGAAAAGCTCCTCTTCTCTGGCTTCTGTGTGATAAGAACAGAAATGACTGAAGCCAGGAGTCTCCAGGGAGAGAAGGGGGTGAGCAAATGACAAAAACCAGTTCAGATTTATTCTCTGCACTCCTACCCACACCCTTAGCTAAAGGCGCTAACCCTTGGGACACAGGGAAATTTTTTTTTTTTAATTCTTATAACAAGGGTTAAAAGGAATAAAAGAATCAATCAGCATTTCAAGGGAGAGCTTAAGAAAACCATGAGAGATTATTTGTTTATTTATTCATTCATTTCATTTCAAAAGCATTCAAATGCTCTGTGTTCATAGTCAAAAATAGTCTGTGGGATAAAAGCCAGTGTGGGTGGGATACTGGGAGGCTGTAGAGTCTGGCATCCTCTCCCTACTTGGTGTGGAAGGGAGGAACAATGGAAGGATGCTTACAATTTAACAGGACTAGGCCCTGGCCCCATTAGCATGCCTGTCACAAAGCACCACTTCAGAATCCTGCTCCCTTCTCTTCCCTAACCCACACACCCCCCTCTTTCTCCCCAAGTTGCCTGAGAGGCTAGGAAACCAGAATGATGACTTGAATCCCTTTATTTTAGAAAGTAGTCCTCTCCAGAAGGCAGGCCATAGAGTGTAACCACTGATGGGAGTTCATGTTTTAGAGGACAGCTAGACCACGTGATTTCCACCCTCTGAAAGAGAGCCTGGACGTTAGAGCAGCTGGGGGTGTGGAGGGCAGAGTGCCAACTTAACACCGGGATTACAGAAGAGAGGCAGAGCCATTGGTAAAAGGGGTGTGAACAGGACTTGAGGAATTTCTCTCCCATTTCCACCCTGATGCTTGGTTCCTACTTTTCTGACCTGTTGGGTGAACCTCTGCATTAAGCGACATTGAACTGTCAGAGATGCTTCTTGTTCTGAAAGGGGCTCTCAAATCTCCCCACCCGTAGGGACATGAGACAGTAAGTCTGCATGGGTCGGGGGAGGTGGTTCGCAAGGGGGATGCACTAGGGAAGGAAATCGCATGACTTTGGGGACAAAAGAAGACCACCAGCTCATTCTGTGAAGCGGTTGGCAAAACTGTAGGCATGGCAGCTCCTTTACACACACACACACACACACACACACACACACACACACACACACACACACACACACCTTCTTCTTGTAAGATTAAGGAACCAATTCAGGATTAATGGTTGCCTCAAGGTGCCTGGAATGTGAGACTTAAGGATGAATGCCGATTGAGGGAAACCACCTCCAAGAATTTGTATAATTTTACTTTGCATTTCAGAATGAATATTCTTGAGATGGGAACATTGCAACAGGCAGGCTAGGGTGGGGGGCACCACTTTTATCAGAAAGAACATCAACAATTTTATGGTACCAAGGAGGAGGGAGATTATTGGACACAGAAATGAGTTTTTGTTTTCAATTTTGGTTTTAACATTACAATTTTTGCATTGATGCAGAGCAACAGATCTGTGACCTGCAGTTTACAATTTATTTAACAGATTTTAGGAAGCTGTTGGCAGCGCCAGTTCATTTCTGACAATTAATTTTACTTTGGAAGAGGAGGCTCCATGCCTGTCCATCTCGCACTTTCTTTTCTTCCTCTGCATATGCTAATATTCCTAAGGGACAAGCAAACACATCCACTCTGACTTGAACTGTTTACAGCACCCTGTGCCTACAGTACAAAGTTCTACTCCCCAAAGAGGCCATCCCCACTTGCCTCTAAGCCTTCTTTTTTTCACCAAACCCTGCATCACACTCTGCACTCCTAAAATGCAATCTGACTGTAGTTCCTAAAGTTATTTTGATTTCCTCACCTCTTTACTTTTGCTCCTTGGAGTCCTTTCTGGATTTTCTTCCCTCTCTCCTTTACCTGACTCCTACTCATGTTAAGACTCAGTTAATGTCTCACTCCTTCCAGAAAGCCCCCCAGGACCTTCACCCTCAACCCAGGTTGAGCAAGGGACTCTCCTCCGTGCACTTACATGAACCCCCTTGCTGCTCTGAGATGTTGAGTTGTCCCTGTCTTCTCGTGTGTCCATCACCACTTATAAGAACACAGTTTCTTGGATGGCAGAGAACAGTTCTTTGTCATTTTTGTATCCACACGACCTAACACAATTTCTGGCCCTTGGAGGGTAATCAATCAATTTTGTTGATGGATCAATAAGGGGATTTCGTTAGGTTCTTGAGTTTGTACTAGCTTCTGGGGGACACAATCTCAGTGTTCATATTTAAAAGTGGAAGCAGTGGTGAAGATTATCCTTCATGTAGAGCCAGCTCTGGGTTAGCCTCTGGGATTAAATGGATTTAAAGATGGATCTGGGTTTGAGATCATGAGGAACTTCCTAAGTGCACAGCAGCTCCTGAGACACTACACTGGACCACGTCAGTATGTAAAGCAGTGTCTCCTAGAGTCAAGGTGAAACCTGTAGGGAAAGCAAAGGCAGGTGTGGGTGAGATTGACCTTGACTGAGGACTCTCAAAGGAGCAGGTACTCTGCACAGCTGCCTCATCTACCTGTACAACAGAGCTTGCCCTCAGGTGGGTCATTTGACCCCATTTCACCAACTTATCAACTAATATGTTAAGATTAGTAACTTCCCCAAGGTCACTGTGTGTAAGTGGAAATACTGGGATTGGTCTGATTCTCAGGTATGGATCACACAGCTTTCCAGCCCAATCTGGCTCAGGCCTATGAAATTGTGAAGTTCTCTTTCATCTGCAAAATCTACTGAGTAACTCCAAAAACCAAATATAGAACAGACTGTCAGAGAAAAGCTGTGTCCTAAAATCTCATCTGTCCCTCATTCATTGCGGATTTGGCAGGAACAGCTTCAAAAAGCCACCCAAGAGAAGTTGGGTGAACATCTGGAATGCTTTCCCAAGTTGGGCCTTCTTTGTGACAGCTGGTGGTGACCAGCACAGTTGATGGCGCTGCGGTGTACTGAGTTCTGGGTATGGCCCTATTGAACTAGAGCTTGAAATTTCTGTTCAGAGGCAAACACTCACCAGGGAGTGCTGGAAAGAACAAACCTGTGCTCTCCACGTGGCTTGGCATGAAATGGTATCGGGGGATGATAAATAACTCTTGACCTGGCATCTTCACTCCTTCCCAGAGAGGGCTATTCCAGGATGAGGTGTTAGTCTCCAGGATATAGGAGGACACAGGACAAGGGAGGAAGGTCTCTGAAGGATCAGTTTGGGCTCCACTAGTCCTTGCCATCACAGTCTAGTACACAGTCTAGTCCCAGCTACAATGAAAAGGACGTCATGGGCACTAGAATAAGTTTGGTGAGATGATTCAGTCAGAAGATTCAGGGTCCTTCTGAATCTAGCTTGGACACTTCCCAGGTTATTTGAGATTGCAGATTACCAAGGTTAGGTTGATGACCAAGGTATTTTCCTAGTCTGGGTTCAAGTCTTCAGGTTAAATATCTAAAACGGTTATCTGTAGATATCAATTGAAGGCCTCCTCTGTTCAAAATTGTATGCTAGATAGTAAATATTTACAATGGTGAAAAAATTACCACTCCTCTCAAAAAGACAGCCACATCATTGGGGGAAACAAATAAGTAGTTTAAAAATAAATATGAAATACATTAATTGACAGAAATATAATGGTATATTATAGAAATGTGGAGGGGAAAGTCATTGTGGATAAGCGCAGTGGATTGGAGAAGCTTTAGTGCAGAGTGTTTCAATACTGGTTGCAGATTGGAATCACCATAGTGCTTTTAAAAAATGTTCATGCCCTGGCCATACCTCCCAGAACTTCTGAATTAATTGGTTTGTGCTAGGTATGACCATTGATCATTTTTAAAGCACACTTGGGATCCTCACAGAGGACCAGGGTTGGTGACCACTTTCTGAATGAGGCTGTAAATTCTTGATGTTAGGAACTATCTTGGCCTACAGCATCTGAAACAGAGCCTTGAACAGCAGGTGTTCAGTAGATGTTGTGTTTAGTTGAGACTTGGTCTGGACCATGGAAACAGGTGGTATTTATATTAAAAGGAGAATGTGCATTCTTGCTAGAGGAAAGGGTATAAACAAATGTACGAAGTGTGGAATAGACAAGTTATTGGTGACAGTGAGTCAACTGGAAAACAGAGTCTACTAAGAGCTTATCTACATCAGAATTTAAATTTTATTCTACAGCCCAGAGAAATGTAGAGTAGCTTGGATTTTATCAGAACACTAAATCATGGATGAGCAGAATAGCAAATAAATAACCAGTGACAGTCACTTGGCCATGCCATTGAACTTTCCAGCGTGGTCATTGCTAAGTGGTTTCTTCAAATACTGGAGTGGGTTTTGATTTAAGTTTATAGTACCTAAAATAAGCAGATCATGACCCATTGATTTCATTTGAGAGACTAACTGTTGTCATATTAGGGGCAAAAGCTAATGATCACTTATCAATGAACCCATTGGCTCCTGAGATAGTTGACTTCATGGGTCAAACTACACAACTGGTTCCCTCTTTAGTGCTTGGGTATCACAGCCAGTCCTTAGTTCGGAAAAAAATCTGTGGTGCTTGTGGGGATAGAAACACAGTTTTGTGCAGGTTCTGCTCTAATAGCAATTTCATTAAGGCCTTTGTTTTGTAAAGTGTTAGCATCTGACTTTTAGGGAACAGGGAACTTATTTACGTTAATCATCCAAATTCCACTAGGCTCTCCATCTGCCTTATCCTTATCATGCTTTGAAGTCCTGGAAGATCAGCAGTTGGAAAAGGGAAGAAAATTCTTGGGCAAATGATAAACCCTTGTTGGAAAATTTTAATGCCTGCTGCAGTCAGAGGAAAATAGTTAACTTCTCCTAACGCACAAATCCTCAAAGGTAGCCTGAAGCCAGTGCCATTAGCATGACCCAGCCTGACCTGGGAGAGACACCCAGGAGAGAAGAGGGCAGGGAAAGGCCCTCTGAGGAAGTAGTTCTACAAATCTGCACTTTAGCTAGGAGCATGCCTTAGGAGAGTACTGCTGAGGCCAAGCCAAGTCCATCCCAAGCTACCAGGAGAAGCAGCAGAAGCTCTGCAGAAGTGTGAGCTCTCAGAAGCAAAAAACAGGGGCAAATACTAATAACCAGGTCAGGCATGGAAGACAGTGATGGTCTAGGGAAGGGGCTTGGAAGGGTGGCAGTGAAGAAGTGGGACTCAGCACTTCTGGGTGCAGTGGAAAGGGAGCAAGTCTTCCATTTGCCCCACGCTGCACACCATTTCTCCAAAAAGGCATGAAGACTGAATCCATCCTTGCCATCACCCACCTGTGCAGGACCATCCGCTTCCTCTCCTGGAGGGCTCATTCCTGGAGGGAGATGCGTTCATGCCCACACTGCCTGGCTAAGCACCACCTCTGGCACTTAGTAGGTACTCAGCAAATGTATGCTAAGTGAAAAATTGATTGACAAAATGAATGTGTCATAGGATCTTCGTTGGGAAGCAAACTGTGTTCCACCTAAGGCCTGGTATGAATTAAGTTTTATGAAAATCTAATAGTTCATGACTGACACCCCAAATCCTCCTCTGCTTGTGGGACTTTCTAATACGCTATTCCCAGGTATGTAGATAGAGAAATATGGGAGGGACCAGAAGCATCCAATTTCATCAGGAAAGTAGTAGATAAAAGAAAATAACGAGGCAGAGTTTAGAGAAGGGGGAGGCAGGGGTGGGAGAGATTCATTTTGAACAACTTAAGGCTCTATGAGGAAGGTGCAAATTAGATGCAAAATGGAGAGGCAGAAACTGACATTAATTGCTTGCTCTGTGCCCGACTCTGTGCCAGGGACTTTCCGTGCATTGTCTCATATATCCCTCACTGCAATCCAGCCAGGCATGTAATATAGCCCCATTTAACAAATGCAGAGACTGGAAGCTCCAAGAACTTAGGTCAGTTACTGAGGTTTGCAGAGCTAACAAGGAAGGAAGGCAGGACCCAAACAGATTATGCCTGACTTCAAAGTCCTCCATGTTGTCGCTGGGCATGATTTGGGGGCAAGCACTTTTGCTACTGGGCAGGCAGAACAAATAAGAGTAATAAGTGTTTCCCCATTTTATATTTTGCCAACAGGAAAGTAAAGTCGGGGGAAGTGAGTTAGGGGACTTGCAGACATACATCAGACATAAATAAGCAAGACCCTGGACAATCACTTACCTGAATATTTTATCAGAGGGCTGCTCTCCCAAAACCAAGTCAAAGCCTCGTTGAAAGATTGTGTAAGGCCAAGGCCTGAAAAGAGAAACATCACCCAGTTAAAGTCAACTCAACAAACACTCAGTGAACTCACACATTGTGCCAGGCAACATGTTGGGTTATAGAGACCCGGCAATGAAGAGGACATGCCCTTGCCCTCAAAAAGTGGGCCAGTGGGGGCTCACACATGACCACAGATCCTGGAACCTGGCCAAACATAGGACCAGTGTAAAAATCACTGAACCACCAGGAAAATGGAATTTAATAGACATGACAATTGGAACTACATATAGAGTAAATTTATATTAAGGTTGATCTCTCATATTTGTAATTCTTGACCCTTCAGATGTGGATTTACAAAAACCTAGCTTTGCCTCACTTTAGAGCAGGGGCAGCATGATTTCTTGGGTATCGGATAGTTCCAGATTCAGGCCTTTTCCTGCCATCTAGCTGATTGTCTGACTTTGGGAGCATTATTTGCTTTGCTGAGTCAATTTTTCTCACTTGTAAAAAATAGGGTTAATAAATTCTAGCTTCCTAACAGACCATTGTGAAACTTAAGCAAACCTCTTAGGCCAAGGACCTAATGCACAGTTCATGCAGTCTTCAACATGTTTCCTTTCGTTATTCAACATGATACAAGAATCCTGGGTCTTCAATAAGTTCCAGATGCCTTCAAACACTTTAGTGTCACTCATTCAAACAGAAACTATTGAAATGGCATTTGCAAATAATTCCTAACTACAAGTTTTTCTAGTGAACATTGAGGTATTGTTGCATGCACTAGAAAGTAATACAACTATTTCCTTTAAATAATGTACAACTTTTCACTAACCCAGTTACCTAAGTCCCAAATTACTTACTCACTCAAGTAGGACTTAGTAAAGCCCAGATCTTGTGCTGAGTACTGAGCTACTGTAGATGGACTTGACCCTAACTCTTATGGAATTTACTGTCTCTTAAGTAACCTAATTATTCATTATTTTATTGTAGACATTCCTCACGTTTACAAGGATGACAAAAATCAAGAGAATAAATCATAATTATTTGGGGTGAAATTTAATATTAGAAGTTAACCCAATGGTTTTCAGTGCAGAGCACATCACTCAAGAGAGGACATTTTTGGTAAACTTATAGCAGTTGTTCTTGAATGACCTAATGATTGGGGAGCACACTGGCCTTTGGAAGGTAGGGATAGGTGATTAGATGGATAGAATAGCACAGTGCTCAGTCCTGCAAGCTTTTGAATGTCATGGAGGTAATTTATTTATGTATTGAAAACATGCCGGAAACTTTTGGCTGGGCGTGGTGGCTCATGCCTATAATCCTAGCACTTTGGGAGGCGAAGGCGAGAGGTTTGACTGAGCTCAGGAGTTCTAGACCAGCCTGAGCAACATGGTGAGACTTCGTCTCTACAATAACTCAAAAAAATTAACCAGGCATGGTGGCACATGCCTGTGGTTCCAACTACTTGGAAGGCTGAGGCAGAAGGATCGCCTCAGTCCAGCAGGTCGATGCTGCAGTGGCTGTGAGCATGCCACTACACTCCAGCCTGGGTGACAGAGTGAGACTCTGGCTCAAAAAAAAAAAAAAAGAAAAGAAAAAGAAAATATGCTTCTAATGACTTGACTTGAGACTAGATGCTAGATACATTTACATATAAGTACAAAGTAACTCGTACACTTTCAACAAGATGAGTTTTCTAGGTACACAACTACGATGTAAATTGTGGCACAATTACACATTGTATAATCACTTTGAATCACCAATAAGGCATGTAGGTACCAGTCTATATTGTTCTTACATACATCATGTATTAGATATTACTTTATATATTATATTACAGTGAATCTACATTATGTGCAAATGTCTGTGAACTTTATTATTTATTCTATTTTAGCACAGCATTAAAATAGTTATTATAATAATTATTATACAAAATATAACTCTTGCATTATATCATTAGAAATTATTTTCTTATTATTTCTCCTTTATTTACTATGAAGGAGCTATATTTATTTGTTGACGTTTTATGTACACAGATTTTATTATTTATGAATTTTATTTAAGGATAATAAAAAGGGTTACAAATATTTGTTATAAAATAAGGTGTTGGGTCTCATAGGGTTTAGAATCATCAACTTAACCCAATCAACTAATCAACTAACTTTCCAAGGGAGTTGGTAGTCGCAAGGGGCAGTCCTTGGGACTATACCAGAGGACAGCTGGGATGGTGTGTTCATCATTTATGCTTATGATTTATAAATACTTTATTCCTGGGAATCAATTTAGAAACACCTCGAGGCAACATGAATTGGCTTCAAAAAGTATCCAAACACTGTACTATGAATAACCCTTGCATCAAATAAAAAGCCTCACCCAGGTGTCTTCCAGTAAGTGAACCCACAGAGCAGGACTTGAATTTGATTCACTTTTGCTCAACAGTAAGTGGTGGCTTATGGGTAGCTAAAAAGATGTATTAATTCAAGGAAAAGGTTAGAAATCATGTGGGAAAAAATGTCCCATATAATCCTACACACCTAGGTAAGGCAATGAAAAGAGAAGAGGCACATGCAATTTTGCCACTATTTTGGGTACAATCACATTTTATTTACAGTTTCGTTATTTTAAATAGCATACGTTTTGCCTTTGAGTCATTTCTAGTACTCAAAACTGATATAATGTGTAATTGGAGTTAATTCTTGGCATGGCTCCTAGGCTGTTTGAAAATATATTTTGAGGAGCCAAATCTTAGGACTGGTATTGAATACAACGTGAACTGTGTAGAATGACACAAATAAACCCGTGCCTAAGGCATAGCTAATGAATCAATGAGCTTGGAACCACTGAGCACACATTCATATGCTGCTATGTAGACCTTGCCCAGATCACAGTTAGAGGCAGCAGGGCACAGTGGTCAGGACATGGGACCTGGAGCCAGCCTGCCTATTTTGAACTCCAGCTTAGCCATCAACCGCTATGTGACCTTGGACAAGTTCCTTAATCATTCTGCATCCCATGTCCTCAACTGTAAAATGAGGCTGACAGAAATAATTGTACCTATCTGTCAAAATTGATAATGAGGAGGAACTAGTTAATATAATTAGGGTGCTCAGAACAGTGTCTGGCATTTAGTGAGTGCCTTAGAAGCATTTATTAAATAAGTTAAACTTACTAAGTACTAATTTACCAGGACAGTGGTTGGCATTTAGTGAGTGCCACAGAAACATTTACTAAATGAGTTAAATTTACTAATTACCTGGATCCAACATAAACACTACAATAGGGAGTGATTCCCAAATATCAATAGAGAAAGAGGTGTCTTGTCCTAAAAGGCAAAGGTGATGCCAACACTAGGCTTTAACTCGGTTGAAAATATCTTGGTACCAGCAGGGGAGACAACAATGTGAGTATGGACACCCCATCCTCCACTCCTACCCAGCAACTGCATCACAGAACAACTACCTATATAGTATTGGCATGAGACACAAAGAGTGAAGGGCAGATCGTAAAATGGCAAGAGAAGTCAGAGATGCAAACTGTATCAGTAAAAGCATAAGAGGAAATTTCATTATTTTCTTCCCACTAATCAGGGATGACCTGTCAGAGAGATGGGAAATCTTATTTGATGTATCTAGTAAATATTTGTGGAGGCCTATTTGTGTGCGAACTCTGATATTAGGCAACAGGAGTTGGGATAAAGAGAATCTTACCCTCAAAGGAATCTACAGTCTTTTGGAAGAAACATACAGGCCTAGACAAATTGATGAGAATGTTAGAAGGGAAGAGGAAAGGGTTTATAGGAGATAAGCTAAGTGGTGGTTGGTCGGTGGAAGGTCGCCTTCCTGGGTGCAGGGAAGGCTGGGAGTATGCAGTGCATGGACTGACAGGGTGGGCAGTTTGGAGCACACAGGTGGAGAGGTCAAAAGGACTCCACAGGATAAGGCAGGATAAAAAAATGAAGAGCTGGACCTAAAAGCGCTGAAAACACTTTGATCTGCCTTACTGGAAGAGGAAAGGCCTCTGCATCAGGGATCTTCTGGCGCAAGTCAAAAAAGGAAATGGACCTGGCCTCACCAAGAAATGCCCACCACTGTGTCCTACAGCCGGGCTTGGATGGAAGTTGCCTCTGGGAAACCTGGAAACACATCTAGAGGCCTCATAACTGTGCCCGCCTCTCTTTGCTCTGCTTCTCACATTACAGGCTTTATTCTCTCAAAACAGCCAAAGCACATGGTGGAGGCTTGGCCTTTAGCAGCTCCGGCTCATGTCTCTACAGGATCCAATCGCAGAGGAGACACCCCCCCTCCTCAAGAGGAAAAAATAACCTGTGAAAGAGCTGCCTGACACATCCTGAGTCAGATGAGCAACCTGGGCCGGTCTCTGGGACTGCAGAGGCATCTAGGCTGATGGTAACTCCTGCTGGTCTTCAGGGCTAGTGTTGGGCTGGGGAGGAACGGGAGGGACTGGCAAGATCTGAACTCCCAGCTCAGCTTCTAACTGCTGGTGGCGGCAAGAGTGTTGCTTTCCTAGAGAGTGGTGGCATTACTGGGCACCTGTGCCAGTATTAATTTTGCAGACAGGACGGTAGGCCATTGAGGAACCTATGGACGGTGTCGGGCCAGATGTGGGGTAGGAGGTTGAACCTTGCCCTCAGAAGGAACCAAAGTCTCTTGCCTCCCTTCCCCATGGGACCCCCAATACCCTGTGGCCTGCATATCTTAGTCAGAATAGGCATTTTTGTTCGTTTGCCTGTTAAAATCTTCATTCTAATAAACCAAGACCCAAAGATTGTCCTCCCACATGGGCAGCTACAGATGGCCTCCGTCCAGGCGCATCTCAGGCCAACACAGGAGTCAGCGGTACCTCCATTCCATGCAGGGACATGACCTATGTGCAGAGGTGCCCACAGGACGGAAGTATAGCAGATGGTGGAGCACGCGTGGAAAAGGTGTGTGCTGAGAACTCTTATTTGCCTTTTCTGTGTTCCTCCTGTGTCACACAGCACCCACAGTCTACTCAGAGTCTTCTCTAAGCACTGGTGGCAATGTCCACACTTTCTGTTTCTCTCCCCAACTCTCTCCCCTCTTCCCCAGGGCACATTCGCTGTTGCCGGGTTACCCTTAGTCTTGGTGATGTGCTGAGCTAGAAGTCAGACAGGGCCTTAACATGATGTTTGGCCTTCATTCTGGTTGCTTGGATATTTCTTCCATTGTGTAACCTAAATCCACCTGAGTGAGTACAGACCCCACAGGGCAAGCCTGTGTGGGTGCTCCCTTCCTACGGGCTCTCTTGGTGTAGAAAGGGGCCCCTTTTGCTCTAGACAAGGGTCCTTTAAATGCTGCGCTTTTTTTTTAAACATTGCCTGAGGTTCCCTGTTGCTTTTTTATTAAATCCTAGACCCAGCTTTTCTTGTAACTGTGACACCTGGAAACAGTTCAGAAGCTGTTGGCCAGCAAGTCTGGTAATTGGCTTTCTTGTGGAAGACTTACTTAACATCTGGGTTGGGGGGGGTGGGCAGAAAAGAAAGAGAAAGAGAGAGAGAGAGAGAGAGAGAAATAGACAGAGCAGGAGTGTCCACCCTTTTGGCTTTCCTGGTTTCCTGGGCCACGTGGAGTAAGAAGAAATTGTCTGGGGCCACACATAAATTATATAACATAGTGTATATACAGAGGGTGTCAAAAAAAGTATACACATTTTAAGTAAGGAAAAAACTATATTAAAATTGTAATACTCGATGTATACCAATAACAAAAGATGAATACAAGTCACGTTTGACTTTTGCAATTTCAAGAGCTGCTCAGAATGGTTACCATCAGTGTCTAGACACTTCTGATTATGGCAAAATAAAAGCAATACATAGATAACATCTCTTAAAATGTGCATACATTTTTGGCACCCCTGGTATATAATAAGATTTCTTTTAAAAAATATTTTTTAAAAATATACAGTGGCTCAGCCTGTAATCCCAGCACTTTGGGAGGCCAAGGCAAGTGGATTACCTGAGCCCATGGGTTCAAGACCAGCCCAGGTAAATTGATAAGACCTTGTCTCTTTAATAAATTTTTTAAAAATTGTAAAAGTGCTCCTGGAGAAAGGCGGTTTGCAAAATGCACAGGAGAAGGGGTGAAGAAGGAAATGGTAAGATGGTAAAAATGAGTTTTCTAGCTATGCAGCTGGCTGAACCACTCCATGGCTTAATTGTCCTAATGGTAAGATAGGAACATTATTATGCTTCGGTGTCTTCACAATCACTATCGGTTCTGGGAAAAATATATATTTGCAATGACTGATTCCTAGATTATCTGTTAAACATGTGACTATATCAGAAATTAATAAGATGAATGAGAAATAATGATGCCCAAAGTTTACACAGGATGCTTTAGGGCCTTAGAAACTTTGCAGGTATTGTTTCTTACATGGGGTCCTTCCCCCCAGTCCCATTTACTTGGATAACTTACACTGTTCTTAAAGTCTTGCTTGAAAAGGACTTCCTAAAATAAGCCTCTCTCCAAGGCCAGGTTATGTCTCCTTGTTACATTCTCTCATAATAAGCACACTTGCCTTTATAGAAACTACAACTATAATTAATCTATTAAACATGTAGTTAATATTTGCCCCCATTAGACATAAAGGACCTTGTCCTCATAACTGCAGTACCGTTGCATGGAGTGCAGCACTGTCACATAGCAGTTACTCAAGGAAGAACTCGGTTGTATTGCAAGTGAGGTTGAGGGTTGGACAGAGAGGGGGTTTGAGTTTTGAGTGAGGCAATTACTGAACTATATGACCTGAGATAAGTCAACTGATTTCTCTGATATGGAGCCAGGGGTCAGTGAGTTTAACCAGTGTTGGTGAGTTTCAGTGGATAAAATAAAATGCTGATAAAATAGTAACAACTGTTGTTAAATGAGCACATATATACTTAGTTCAGTGCTGGCTCATAGAATAAACTCAATGAATACTAGCTAATATTCATTATAATTAACATTTTCATTTGGTGAATAGAAAATATATTTCTAACCTTACATTTTTTAAAAAGGCGAAGATCATGGTATATTTTACGAACTTATGTTGTCTTTTAACATGTAAATCTCACGCAAAAAGTAAATATTGATGTATTAATGATTTAATATCCATCAGTAGGTAAAGAAATATTTGTCAGTAAGTAGCAAAGTAGTTAGGAGTGCAGGCTCAGGAGCCGGAATGAGTGGGTTTAAACCTGGCTCTACTATTTATTAACTCTGTGACTTTGGATGAGTTTATTAATTCATGCCGCCAAACAACTCTATCCACTTCATCTCCTTGCGGTAGTCATGCCAATCCCCCATGACCACCCCATCTTCCCTGTCCTTTCTAACACTTCTCCATGATTTTTGATAACTTCAGTAACCGCTAAGATGACTCTCTCAATACTCAAGTCACTCAGCATCTCTACCGTTTTCCTAACAAACCTGACTCCTACCTTCCTACTCCCATGGTTATATGTTCAATTACCAATGTCTGCAATCCCTCCTCAGCCTCAATTTTAAGAACCCTGATATTTAGCATCATCTCCTGCCTTCCCAGCTTACTCTTTCTAATGCCACAACAATTTCTACCTGCCCAGGACTTAAAACTTACTTATCCCCCCACTGCTTTCCCGACCCTTACCCTCTCTGTACTCTCTTCCTTCTTGACTCCCATTCAGCTCTGTCATCCATTATTCTAATCACTCCCTTTCATGTAACCTCAACTCTCACGCCCCCCATCGCTTCATCATACCTGTCTGAAACACTCTAACACTGGTTAACTCAACGACCCTGTGGCTCTGTATCTGTGTTTGCACAAATGGATGAAGTCGGACACCACACTGATTGGTCTAATTTTAAATCCCCCGCTAACCTCAAGTGGGCTCTGAATGCTGGTGGTGATCAAACTACACTTTCCTTGTCCATTCGTGTTCCCTCTCTCTAGGTCACAATTTTGCACCTTCTTCTTGCTCCTCAAACCCCTGGCACCTCCTGCCTCATTCTCTCCCTCAGCTAATGATGTGCTTCCTACGTAAATGAGAAAATAGAGGCAATCAGACTCAGAGCTTTTACCGCCACATCCGCCCACCTGCTTGCCCCTGTGCTTATTACTCAGGCCTCCTTCCAGTAATTAGGCATGAGCAACATCTGTTCCTGCCCAGAGCATTGCCATCCAGCTCACCCTCTGGCATCTTATAGACAATGAAATAGAAGGAAGAGCCCTAGATGGAAGATTCCAGTCCAAGCTCCCTCTGCTCCTATGATCCCAAGCAAACCACAGCACAATAGGGCCTCAATTCCACCATATGTAACATGGGAATTGTGAGGTCCAGTATATACCATACCAACTTTATATCGTTGAACAAGGTGTGTATAAATACATTTCCAATCCTTGATAATCTTTGACTATTAATTTTTAGGCAACTTTTGGGGTTAGTTCTCATTCTATATTTTATGTATATGTGCTTTATAGAAATTATCTCATTTAAAGATAGAGTAATGAAAAGCTGACACAATCCATGCCTCTCTGTGACTCAGTTTTCTCATCTCTGAGCATAATAATAGTACCTAACAGTGAACAAAATGTTGTAACTTTCCTCCTAGATTTTAAAATTCAGGGATACGACCTTGCCCTAAAACGTGGCAATAAAGAACAAATGCACATATATATACACACCTACGTGCACAAATGTAGATTTCATACTTGGCCTTTTTGTTAACAAAAAGCAAGTCAGAGAATAGGGAGAGTAAGGAGACATTGCCATAGAGCCCAGTTTTGCAGAAGACATTTGTGCCCTGACTCCCAACACTTGATATAGAGAGGGTTTGATGCCCCTTTGGTTTGGGGGTCACTATAGAAGGTAGGGGCAGAGTCATTTGTCCTCAGATGGGGAAAGTTGGCCCAGAGGTTTGCAGTTCCTTGTGTATTCTGGGATTAAAGATTATATAAGGCAAAGGTAAGAAACCTTGAGTGGGTCGGAAAGAGCTGGTAACAGGAACTGCCATCTATTGAGCATCTCCATGTGGCAGGAGGCACTATGCCCAGTGCCATCCGTGTATCATTTCACAATCTCCTACTGAACTCTTCAGCTATGCCTCCTACAGAACTCTTTAGCATCCCATGTGGCAAAGGTAAGCAAAAGTTCAGCAAGATTATATGCGTTGCCCAAGTTCACACAGCCATTGAGGAGCAGAGGTGGGGGTTATATGGAGCTCACAGCCTGGCTGCCCCTCATGCCTCAATCTGCTCCTCTCACCATCATGGCAGGAAGCTGCTGGGGAAAACGTGCAAGACAGCACTGGGTCCACATGCAGAGTTGCTGTATGGGCATCGGACCAACTTGTCTGCCCTGGCCTTTAGGTACAATGTGGTGGCATACTGCTTTTTTACTGTCCCCTTTATTGATGAATTAAGATATTCCAAATCTCATTACAAAGATATAAGATGTACATTTGCTTTAAAATTTGTCATTTTTATTTCCATGGTTCAGCAGTATCATGCAGAATTGAGATTTTTCTATAGTCAGAAGTTATCCATAAGCACAGAAAGAATTACTGTGTCCTGCCTGTAATTCCACAGGGTTGTTCTAGCAGACACCATATTGTAGTAGAGTCACTTGTTTACCTGTCTTCCTCTCTAAATGTTCTCATTGACAGCTCCTGAATCTCCTGCATCACGGCATCTCTAATAAGTGATGGCTAGCAGAATGGTTCTCACACATTGGAGTACATCAGACTCACACCACCAGTGAGCATGCTGGTTCTCAAGTGTTAGTTGCTCTCAGTCCATATATCTAGAGTCGAGTCTCAGTATTTTTAAAAAGCTCCATAGATGACCCTAAAGCACACAGTAGGTTGAGAACCACTGACCTAATGTGTACACTCACACGCCAGCCAGTCACCTTGGCCACGTTTGGCATTCTGTGAAGCTTGATTGCCATAAAAACAGAACTTGCAATGTAGCCTGAGAATTCAGTGGAACCCATTTTTTTAAATGTCTGAAAAATAATGAGAGGTAAAGCATACTGAATTCCTTCCTGTCCCCTTTACTGATGAATTCAAAGATCCCAAATCTCATTACAATTATTTAAGAAATACATTTGCTTTAAAAAAAAAAACTGTCAGTCATTTTTATTTCCACAGATCAACAGTTCCACGAAAACAGTATTAGGTATAATTGAGATCGTCCTACATTCATAAATGCATCCACAAGTGCAGGTGGCCCCCCATGTCTACAAATACAGACACGTGACCCTGCACATATGACACACACAAACTCACACATATCACAGCTGCCACATTTCCTTTATGGGTGGGAAGGTCAAATGGCTGGTGGGGCTTACGATTGCTCTCTTCTTTTTCTCTTACCCTGCTGACAGCTGCTGTAGACTTTGAAAGCAGTCAGGCAGAACAGAGCCCACTAAGACCACCACTGGGCCTATAGCCACTCACACAAATCACCCAGGAAGGTGTCACTATGGCTTGGGTTCTGTGGGTGGGCTTTGAAGTCAGACAGATCTCCATTCAAGTCCAAGGTGTGAAGTCATTGCCAACTGTGTGAAACTGACACAGCTAAAGATACTGAATCTTTCCAAGCCTCACTTTCCTTTTCTGCAAAATGGTGATGGTAGTAACTCCCTGTTACTCACAGGACTGTAAGAAGATTAAGGGAATGGATACATGTATTGTCAGTGCACTATAGTAGTCACTTTCTAAATGTAAGTTTCCTCTCTCCACTTCTCTCTGGTTCTGCATCGAAAGGCTCAGTTGATTCTTACCCTGGGCGAACGCAGCCAGGGTCTCAAGTTCAGTCCTCCTGAAAGCTTGTTAGTCTCGCTTACTCCTTTCCACAGGCATAGCCTGCTGTGTGTCCCTGGACACCCATCTTTGCTCACAAATGAGCAGGACAAGAACTTGGCATTGAATCTGTGCAAATCCATCCCTGTACAAGAAAAACAGCTCAACACCTATTCACACAAAGCACGGTACAAACCTGGGGCCTCTTCCCCCAGCACAGACACACATGTGTTAACTCCCAGTGAGAAGGCAGGAGAGTGACCACATAACACAAGAGACTGGTAAATGATAAAGGACAGAGAATGTGCGACAGAAGACACAGCTTCCCACATTTCTATGATTTTATGTCAGGGAAAATTGACAATGTAAATAAACCAGGGAGGAAGAAAATGCCCATCAAGGAATTGTATTTAATAAAGAAATTTTACCCTTTTCCCAAAGTTCTTTCCTATCTACTAGTTTGTGTCAATTTGACATATATGGGGGTGCCAAAAAATGTATACACATTTTAAGAGATGTTATCTGTGTATTACTTTTTGAAGTTGAATTAAATTATGGTAGCAATGTGTAGTATGACATTTGCTCAACTGTGCTTCTGCCATTTTCTTTGACTGTCCTGCCTGTCACATGGTGATGCTAGCATTCATTTGATGAACTCCATCTTTTGAGCGAATGTCATATTTAAAATGTGTATACAATTTTTTGGTACTCCATGCATTTAGCAAGTTTCACTATTAATTCAATCACTCATTCATTGATTCATGATTTATTTAACTAAAAAATATTAACCTGTTGCCATGCAAAAAATATTTTGTTAAACACTGTCAAGGAACACAGAAGTGAGTAATATACATTCTCTGCCATCAAGGGCTTCATTAACAATGGGTCCACTCCTCAAGCTTTGATTACAAAGACACCATGGAGAGGGTAGGATGGGGCTCCACAGACACAGGGTTGGGCCTCTGTCCTGGGTCATGGTCCAATGGAACAAGAACGATGATTAAACAAACTACGGCATTCAGTTTGTCAGTTTTGATGACTGGACAAGTAGAAGCCATTATTTACTGTACCATTACTACTAGTCAGTGAGCCAAGTGCTTTACACTTATTTCACTTAATTCTCATAAAAACTCTGAGGCATAGCTATTACATTAGTCCTATTTAATAGATGGCAGAACGAGGCTCAGAAAAGTTCAGCAACATTAGCCAAAGACTCTTAGCTAACAAGTGGCAGAGATAGGGTTCAAGTTCAGTGCTCGCAGACACCTGAGACCTGGCTGTGATCCGCTTATGACCTAGCTGTGACCTGGCTGTGACCTAACTGTGACCTGGCTGTGACCTGGCTATGTTGTGGCTATGACCTATGTGTATTATAAACACCTGGTGCTGTGGGAGGACAAAAGAGAGTGGCTGGGCTTCACTGGCTGGAAGGGTTAATGAGATGGGGATATATCCTCATTCCCAGTAGACTGGAAGAGATTCCAGTGAAATGGGAATGAGTGGGTTTAGTAGAAGAAGAACTCACATCCTGTTTGAGAGTCATGGAAAAGGCTCAGCAAGGAAGAGCCATGGTAGATAAGCTTCGAAGGGTAGACTGAGTCTGGGCACTGAAGATGCAGAAGGTAGGGAAGGCTTGGAGGAACAATCTGAACAAAGGCATGGAGGTGGGTGGATGCAAGAGGACTGTGGCTACAGTGAAGGGTCCCAATCATCTGAAATGTAGGCTCCACGGAGGGGAACGTAAATGAGAGCCCTATCATGATGATCCCTGGAAGTAAATCTATGCTTGGGTGGTCAATGCAGAGCCATCAATGGGCTTTGAATAGAGGAGAAATAGTAACAGAATTTCACTTCTGAGAAAGCAGGATAAATGGGAAAGAGAAACCCAGAGGTAGAGGAACCAATGGAGAAGTCTTCTGCAGACAGGATAAAAAAGAATCATGAGGGCTGAATTCAGTGTGTAGAGGTGGACTCAGAAGAGAAGGAGCATCCTTAGGCAGAACCTCTTGGCTGCTATCTTAAGTAGTGGTTGAGGAACAGGGAGAGCTTAAGATGGCCTCTGAGTTTTGACCTAGAAGGACCAGGAAAATGATTTTGTCATGAATAGAAACCAGCAGTTCCAGAGGATGGTTTTATATGTGTAGGAATGGAGGACAGGGCTAGAGGGGCAAGACATAGTAGGGTTAGATGGACGAAAAAGGCTGGGTTTTCTCTTTGCACACCTGGCAGGATGTGTAGTAGGTAGCTAGTTGAACAGAAATGATACTTAAGAGAGGGAAGTATAGAGGTAGAGACTGAGAGAACACACAGAAGATGCAGGAGTGGAAGACTGTAAAAACAGCAAGTCCAAAGGTTAATCGCTTAACAGCCCCATTGTATAGATTAGCTCACTGAGGATCAGAAAGGCTAAATTGCCAACAATTATACAGAAGATAAAGGAGGAAAGATCATTCGTTCATTCATTCATCACATTTGTATTCAGTAGCTGGGATGGGCCAAGATTCACACTGTGGAGATAGAGGTGAGAAGAAGCAAAGTGGGTGGGGTCTATTTCATGGCGTTTAATGAATAATCACAAGAGAGTGCTCTGGAGAAGAGAACCTAGTTCTTGAGCAAGTCTGACAAGGGGAGGCTCCATGAGAAAGTGACAGTTAAGTCCTAAGCTAGAGACATCATACAGCTTCCTTGCTTTAAATTCTTGCAATGGCCATCAAGGCTCATGAATGATCTAGTCCTCACTTACAGCACCTACCCAGCCCATTGCTTCTCTCTCCCAGAGCCACGGCAGTGAACAGATCCTGGAAAGGGTGGGACTTTTTCCACCAGCAAGGCCACTCAGGGTTTCCTGGGCCTGCAAAGTTCCTTCCCTTCCCTTCTGACCTGGCTGGTACTTTCTCCTTTCTCAGTTTCAACTTGAATGTACTGCCTTAGAGAGGCCCCATTCTAGAATTTCAAGTTAGCCTGCTCTTCCCTATTTACCTCATTGTCCTTTTCACAACCTGTAAGTATTGTAACATATGTATTTACTGGTTCTTCCTAGCCACTCTCTCAGCAGTGTTAGTTCCTTGAGAGCAGGAGCCCTATGAGTCTTCCCATCACTGTATTTGTAGCTTATAGAAGAGCTCAAAACTTGGCAAAATCCTCAGGGAAAAAAACTGTTCAATGATTGATGCTGGTGATGATAAATTCATAAAAGTATGTGATATTAGGAAGAACAATTTCTGAGTGTGCTTTGTGTGTGTGTGTGTGTGTGTGTGTGTGTGTGTGTGTCAGAGAGACAGTGAGAGAGACAGAGAGAGAGAGTTTGTGTTTTGTGTGTGCAAGGGAGAGGAAATGAGAAACAGAGAAATTGCCAAATTGAGTATAAAGTTTTAAGGAAATAATGATAACACTGGCATCAACAATTTTCATTAAGAAATTAACTGATGATACAAGCAAAGACGATATATGCACATATTTTTTGAAAGAATATCGGTGGTGAAAGTGACTGAGAAAAACAATATGGAGAGCTAAAGGGTCAAGGGATCATCTGGGATATGGGATGTCTGAGTATGATTTTAGAAGCAAGAAATGGTTGACTGAGGAACAAAGATTATAGAAATTAAGAAGTTGGAGCAACAGATTAAGATGGAGGATTGAGCTGTGACACTGAGGACACATCCATTTCAAATTCAGGAGTGGGACAGGGGAATGAGGAGGAGAGACTGGACGTAAGATGAGAGGAAGGTGATGTTACCAAGTCCGGTCTGAGGTTCAAGGCTGAGAAGGGCCAGCCCAGAAGCAGGTACTTGAGGAAAGTGAAAAGGTTTTTGGCACGTAACAAGAAACGGGCAAGAAGATTTCAATGTGCTGGAGTCCCTGGTTGGATTTGCAGGATAAATCCACACAACCAGTTTCTATGGGATTCTCCCTGGCTCTAGGAAGCCCCAGAGAACAGAGACTCAAGTAAAAAATCATTCAAAGCTTGGGGTAGGCCAGGCGGGGTGGTGGTGGGGAGGGTAGAAGATAAAAGGAATAAGGACTTGGGGGTGACTGTGAATGTATTTTAGAAATGGCTTCACAGGAGGTTTGGGTTGGCTGAGGAGACAATAAATCCAGAAGGAAGAGAATGGATTTGGTGGACATTGAGAAATAAGATCAAAAAGTGGAGTTCTGGGAGGGAAAGAATGGGGCAGGGGAGGCTATGGAGAACTTCAGGCTCAAAAGCTAGAAGGTGGGAAGCTTTTAGAATCATCAGGGCATTGAGGAGTGGCCTTGCTGATAATTACCTAAAATAAAAAATTCGAAGATACCAATAAACTGAGAAATCTGTCAGAAGGGCAATTAACATGAATGTTTCTTCACTCAGGCAATCAGAAAACAATTATTGAGAATTTATTTTGTGTCAGACACCATAGTAAGCCCTGAGGAAATGAAGTCAGAGAAGATATGGCACTTTCCTCAAGGACCTACAGCTTAATGAAAGAAACAGAAAAATAAGCAGATAATTATGCTTGGTAATATGAGTTGAATTGTGTCCGCCCAGAAATATGTTGAAGTTTTAACCCCTAGTCCCTCAAAATATGACCTTATTTGGAAATAGTCTTTGCAGATGTAATGAGTTAAGACGAGGTCAGACTGAAGTAGGGTTGGCCCATAATTCAATGTGATCGGTGTCCTTTAAAGAAGATGTCCAACTGAGGCACAAGCACACAGGGAAAATGCCATGTGAAGATGGACGCAGAGATTGAAGTAAGATGTGTCTACAAGCTAAGGATCACTTGGGGCAACCAGAAGCTGGTAGAGGCTTCCCTAGGGGCTCCAGAGGCATCACAGCCCTGCTGACAACATGACTTCAGACTTCTGACCTCCAGAACTGTGAGACAAGACATTTCAGTTGTTTTAAGCCACCTGGTCTGTGGCACTTTGTTATGAAAGCCCTAGAAAGCTCATACACATGGTAAAATGTTCTCAGTGAAAAGATATTTTGAGTTTTGTGGATGCACAAAAGAAAGGTATCTGCTGGGAACTGGGGGACAACGATGCTTTGCAGAGGAGATGTAAGAAACCCCATTTTGAAGGATAATATTAATTGATTTGACAAAGATGTGGGGAAGTGCAGTCTGCAGAGCAATAAAACCTTGCATGTAGTCATAGAGATTTCATGCAGCTGGTGGTTCTGTCCATCAGAACATCCACAGCCAGGACAAAGGCCCTTGAGAGAGACCAGAGGGAGGAGGCAGAGCAGAGGCCAAATATGAATGGTGTTGGTGCTACATAAGAAGCTGTAACTTTATCCTGAAAGGTGGAGAGTGACAAAGGATTTAAAGCCCGGAAGAGTGGTTGGGAGGCCAAGGGAATAATCCCCATGAGAAATAAGAAGGGCTTCACTGAAGGGAGTAGTGAGACAGGGGAGCAGGAAAAGCTCTGAGTGATACCGAGGACTCCAGTAGAACTGACAGGATGTGGTGACTGACTGGAGGTGAGGATGCCCAGAGTTCTGGTCTGAGCACCAGATGGTGGTGGCTTCCTTCACTATGCTAAGGGAGCATGAATTCTTAAGCTGGGGAGGGATATGAGAGGCAAGAAGTAGGGATCTGTGCTTGTTTTGTTGTGTAAAATCAAAAGGCTCTAGAGAATCAGACAAGAGGTAACTGGAAGGGGAGGTCAGCAGAAAGATGGAAGAGGCTGAGCCTGCAGAATTCAGTCAGCAAAGGGGCTCTTACAACCGAACATGAGAGCTTCTGGTTGCAGGGTAAGCATGAGCCAGTGTCTTTGCAAATTTCCTTTTCCAGGGGGCTGGCCAATCCAAAGAAAAAAGTCCTGTGAGTTATGTAGGGTTTGTTATTAATTGATTCCCATGGGAAAGAAACAGGGGAAAGGCAGAGAGCCAGACTACAAAGCCATGACTTTATCAACTGCATTTAATCTGGGAAGCAAATTGAGGAGCAGATAAGCCAGGTTGAATACCTCTGTGGTACAACTCAGTGGTTGTTTATCAGCAGGCCTCTAGTACAGCTGTCATTCTGAAACTTCAAGGTGCAGGGGAATTGCCTGGAGGCTTAAGAAAATGTGAAGCTCTGGGCCCCACCCCGGAGGTTCTGATTCAGTAGGTCTGGAGTGGACTGAAGAATTTGCATTTCTAACAAGCTCTCAAATGATGCTGATGTTGCTGGCCTGGCAATCAGACCTTGAGAACTATTGTACCTAGTTAGTGGTTTTAACCATCACTGGGCACCAAAATCACCTGGAGAGCTTTTAGCCTCCAGAAATTTCTGATTAGTAGGTCTGAGACAGGGCATGGCCATAGACACATTTTAATTCACCCAAGGAGATTCGAACGTACAGCCTAGGCAGAGAACACTTGCTTTACTTTGTGCCTGGCCCTGTGATAAACCACCTGGGAACACACAGTGAAAAGACCTAGGCTGGGACCCTGGGTCTGGTGGGGACAATAATATGCATATACTTATATAAGGTAAGAGAGGGATGGAACAGAGGGATGGAAAAGTCAGGGTGAGGTTCAGGGGATGTAGGGGAGTCCACAGATGATGAGTGAGGTGGGATTTGAAAAAAGAACACTAGAAGATGGAAAAGACCTGGTGTTTCCAGGTTTGTAAATGGGGAAGAGGCGAGCAGAAGTGATGCTGGGGTGGGTGAAGTCTGATGATGACAAGAGAAGTTCCAGTTCCAGGAAGGCAAGAGTCTAAGAATGAATGAGGGCAGGGTCTGTTTGGATCATGCAAGTGGTTCAAGGTCGTGAAGGCACCAGAGCCAGGGAAGGTGAAGGCCTGGGATGAGAGTAGGCAGGCTGGCAGGTGGCAGGTCAGCATGGATACCCGGCTGAGGACCAGAGCTGTGGTGAGGGGGGCTCATGGAGATCCCTGGACAATGCCCAACTCTGTTCCCGGCATTCCCGCCGGGCTCTCTTCCCTGCCTGGCAGCAATAGCCTTCCCCTGAAAATCGTCACGACTGCCTCCATTTTCTTGTTATTTTTCATGTAAAAGACAGATAGGAAAAAGCAATTCAGCGCCTTGGTCTTGTTAGCCTCGCAGTAGATTTCAATCCCCTTTACTTATTTATGGACCTATTTTTCCCAAGTGCTTTTTCCCCTGGTATATTTGTAAACACCATTTTTATTCCACTTAATCCTTTTGACAGCATTAACTCATTCCGCACTCACTGCCCTTATCTTTCCCATGAAAAATGTTCACAGACATAGTTAAAATTCACAGATTTTTGTTGTTGTTGTTTTCTTCCAAAACTTTTTTCTGGCTTGGGGTTTGGGGATGTCTCCTTGCATGGGCCATTTTTTGCTGAGGGCAACTCACTCATCAGCTCAAAATGTTTCTCCTTTTCATATCTCAGTGCCCCTGTGCGGTACACACCAGCCTCTTTCTCTCACTCTCTCAAGCCTAGAAAGTATCCACTCTGACCTTGGACTTGGGCACAGTGGTCGGGCAGCCTCAGGCCTCCAGACTAACAAAAGATTCCAGATCCCTGTGGCTGTTGCTCATGCATCTCCCACCAGCCTCAAATCCACTCATACAAATGGCAGCTGCTGGGACTGCCACTGTTGGATTGTGCTGCTATAGAATGTTCCTGCCAGAGCCTAATCCATTCTGTCAAGGCGACCGCGAGTGGAGACTTCAGGAAGTCCAGCGATTGTAGCGGCCCAGCCAGAGGCAAGGTAGAGAAAGAGACAACAGTGGAGGCCATCCTCTGTGCTGCATTGACACTGCGAATGCTGTGCGATTTCTCAGGCCTCTCAGTATTCTCCAAGATGGGGCCTTTATTCTCCCTCCACACCGCTGGTGCAGCAGCCGGGAACAAAAAGCCTAGGCTTAGTAATTGTTCAGCACAGACAGCGAGGAAAATGGAGTGTGGGGAAGTGCAATTCTGCAATGCTTGGCTTTTGATTTCCTCTCTCTTCAATTTAAGTGATGGGGGATGGTAATCATTGTTCTGGTGGAAAGGAAATAGAAAGACCTTACCTCTACTGGAACCATCCAGAAATAAAGATCATCACCTTGGAAGGTAGTGAGGTCACCATCATGCTGAAAACTCAGAGGCTGGACCCTTTTGGAAATGTTGTTGAAATGATTACAGCCTCCAGGGAAAGAGTGTACTTTATGAGATCATAAAATAGCAGGACTCGGAGATGACATCCCTCATGCAAACTCCCTGCTGTGTGTCCACTGAGTGATCACGAGATCATGAGCCCCAACCCCACCTACTTGAGATTTTGGAAGATGGTACACTCACTACCTCCCAGAGCAGAACACTCTATTTTGAGGTGGCGTTAAGCATTCCACATTTTTTCTTATTGGAAATAAAATGTTTCCCTTCAATTTATACCTCTTATTCTTGGGTCTGCCTTTCTGGGGCAAATCTGAGTAAGTGTAACTTTCTGGCTACAGTTATTAGCATGTCCTCCCTTCAGCTGTCCTTTTCCAGACTAAATCTCTCCAGGTGCCTAGTCCTGCCATGACTGACCAGACTCTGCTCACTCTCATCTGGACATTCTCCAGTTTGTCACTGAACTGCCTAGACTTAAGCCTTGGAATCCATGAGTGATCATAGTGCAGAATTCACACAGCCTCACACCCACATCCTGCCAACCCTTTCCTGGATGGACATGCTGATCCTATAAGGCAACCTTAGACATGGCCCAGATCAGAGTGCCCACACTCCCCACGAGTTTGGCACTTGGGGCAAGTGGCGATGAGAGTACTCATTTCTCACCACTCCAGCCCACTTTTAAGGATATTTGGGGTGCCATCCAGATCACCCTTCAGGAACCAGGCACTCAGCACTCCCACATGTGAAGTGTGGTGGCTGCTGACCCTTCCCCCCAACACCCAGGCCCTCTCTGGGGACTGCCCACCATTAAAGTGAGTTGTTTTGCCTACTAGAGGCCTTCTTCTCAGGGGCAACCTGTGCCCAGTGGCTATGTGGGAGCCACAGGCCTCGGATGGGCCTTCCCAGCGGCAGAGCCCTCCTGCCAGGACTGGCTGGGCCTCTCTTGAGCATCTCCCCCAGCCAGTCTGCTCCTCTTACCCTTCACAGGAAGTGCTCCAAGAACTCTCCTGCAGGAGACCTCCTGCATACAAGTCCCGCCTCTGAGTCTGTACAGGAGAGCTGACCTACCACATGCACCCCACATGCCTGTCCCTCCCCACAGGTCTCAAGTGCAGCTTTTAGGCAGTGCTGAGAAAGTAACTCCACGCCTTCATGTTCCATCAGTTCTCATCTTCTACCAGAAGACCTTTGCCCTCTGAATTCCAGCCTAAGGCCCTCTCCCACATGCTCCTCCCCGGGGGAAAACAAAGCATTGATAGCATGAAATGCCTTTTCTCAGGGCGAGGAAGTGTCAGTGAGGAAGACTCAGAGCCCATTCTCTACTGCCCAGTGCAAGGTCCAGTCTCCAACCCCACCTCTGCAGCCTTTGTTTCTTCTCCCAGTACTGCCCTGCCTAGATCCCACTGACCACGCTGTCATACTTCTGTCCCTGCACCCAGCCTAGCTGCCCCTGCTCCCAGTCCTCAAGGTCACTGCAGCTTCTGGCTTCTGCTCTTTGTTTCCTGCTCTTGGTCATTGCCATGCACCTCACACTCTTTGAACTTAAAAAGGAAAAGGGGCTGATCAAACAAGTGGAAGAGAAGCCTGAGTGACAGGATTCTGCTTTCAGTATTATATCTTGCTATTTGTGACTACCTGGTGGCTCCCTGGTGCCAGCCTAAAGCCAAGGAAGCAGGTTTATGGATGCAGGTTCCTCTTGTTGCACCTCATTCCTCTGTTGAAAGCTCTAGTCCTAGGTGTCTGAAACCCCTCTACCTGGCCAGGTACTCATCACGCCATCCTGTCGTTTTGGGTACATCATCTGATCCTGACTCTCCACTGGGGGGTTTAATTTGCTTTCAAACTGTCACCCTTAATACTAGCTATTTTATTACTACCTTTTTCCCAACACACACACACACACACACACACACACACACACACACACACACACACACACACACACACACTGCTTTTTCCTCTTGTCTATGACATTTTATTTTTGTACTGCAGAGGTAGTCAGCCCCAGCATTTGCACTGAAACCCTGATGAGCTCAGGGGGACTGTGAGCAGAAAGAATTGACCATGGACTTCCAGAGGGAGCAGCTGAGAACTGGCTCCCAGGGCCACCTCTGAAGTTCATTTTGAAACCTGCACTCTTGTCCCTAGAAGGGTCCTCTCCCTTTATGAACACCGTCCAACTTGTTTCATTTTTCCCAGACTCATCTTTCACCCATTTCTCTTCACAACATTTGCACACTTTGTAGACAGAATAATTAGGAAACTGACAGAACCAGTGCCAGGTTCAAATAGGAAATAAGTTAAAGATGGCACTGCACCACAGGAAAGGGGTCTGGTCACTTCAGAAGAGGCAACGGTTCTGTCATCTTCCTGGTTATTCTGTCCATAGAATGTGTTGTAGAGTGATAAGAAATATTAACATCAGGATAAAAGTAGCCATCTTGACAGTCCAAAAGCACACATGCGTTATGCCTGATTTACGTACATTTCTGCATGGGAATGTGTGAGACAGGGGAGTAATAGGAGAGTTGCGTGTGACACCTTAAAGGTGCAGAGGTACCTGGAGAGGTTTTTCAGGCATTTGTACTTACAGGGAAGTAAAAATGGCTTGGAAGTGGGGAGGAGATAGCTCAAAATGTTTACTTTCTCCCACTCCTGAATTTATTAAGCCACTGATACATATGGGTCTTATTTTCATAAAATAATTATTTTCACTCAGTATAGTCTCAAGGGTAAGCATGTGAATCCAGGAGCCAGACAACCTGAGTTCAAGATCTGACTCTGACACTTAGGATCTGGGTGATCTTGAGTAAATCTCACCTCTGCATCTCTTTTCTGCCTATGTAGAACAAGGATAGTAAAGATAGTCACCTCATTGGATATAATAATAAAATAGTGTATACCTCATAGGACTGCTGAAAAGATTAAAGGAATTAATACATGTAAAGTGCCTATCATGGCAGGAAAAAGTACTACGCCAATGCCTGTTGTTGCTGTTACCATCATTATCACCTGTCCCTGACTCGGGTCCTGCACTGCTGGTCTCAATTATGCATTGGTTTGCAATTGGAAGGAGTGGATTTTTACCCCCTCTTTTGATGAAGCAATGTCTGGAGATGCTTAATTGTCACAACTGGGGGTGGGGTGCCACATGCACACAGGGAGGTTGGGGACATTGCTAACCTTCACACAATGCACACAGGACAGCCCTCCACAACAAGAAATTCTCCAGCCCAAAACGTTTATAGTGCTGAGCTTGAGAAGCCCTGATCTAATGCAGGGGCCACTGCACTTTTCCAATAAAAGACCAGACAGTAAATATTTTTGGCATTGTAGGTCATATAGTTTCTGTCTCAACTATATAACTCTGCCATCGTAGCACAAAAGCAACCATAGACAATACAAAAATGAACGGGTATTGCTGTGTTCCAATAAAACTTTATTCACAGAAACAGGTGGAGGGTCAGATTTGGCCTGAGAGCTGTAGTTAGTAGAACCCCCAATCTAATGTCCACATTGCCTTCCTGTGATGCCACATTCATCAGCTCCTTACCAGCTCAAAATATACTCAATAGCTTCATGTTTCCTCCTGGGTAAAACTGAGCTCCTTGTTTGGAATTCAAAGACTTCTGGCCACTGCCTGTCTTCCTTCACTTACCCTCTCTGCCTCTCCTTCTGAATCCACTGCCTGTCACACCCACCTTTTCCTGAATAAGCTATGTGCATTTCTCCCCCCTTCCCCTTGTACTCTACCCACAGAGACTTCCCTATCCTCATACCCTCTAAGTCCCAGGCTCTTTCCTTCTTTCCTTTCCTTCCACCCCCTTTCAACTGGTGAACCCAATGGCAGTGGGAACAGGTAGGATGTTACAAAATGTTAAAGGCAATGGATTGTCCGGGAGTAAAGCAATAGCTCTGGGAATAGAAAGCAGCAGATAGTTTGAGAGACATATCTGAGGTGAATGATGAGAATCTGGTGACTAAGGATCTTGTGAACAGGAGAAAGAGGAGGGTAATTGTAGGACAATTACACAGAATGATTTCAAAGCTTCTGTAAAATTGAGTGGTTATTAAAGCTATTTATACAGAGCAAAGACTGTGGGAGATGGAGTTAGCATGAAGAATATGAGGTAGGAGAAGAACTCATGTTCAATTCTGGACAAGTTCATTTGAGACAATTTTAGGAAATCCATGAGCAAATATCCATAGGGCAGTTGGAAATAGAGGCTGGAAATGAAGAAAAGAGATTAGGACTGAAGATAAGGATCAAGAAGCGTTTATATTGTGGGCAAGACTCTGGGAGAGGAGAGATCATCCATGGAGTGTGGAGTCTACTAACAGAGGGGAGCAGGGGATCAGCCAAAACCCAAGGAAGAGGCAGGAATTGCAGAGGATGCTATTGAAAAATCTTCCCTTTCAGTTCCTCAAATGTTTGGACTTTGTCCAGGACAGTTTTATCATGGGGAAAGCTGAAGACCAAGATCTCACTTTGGATTATTTGCAGATTAATAGACATGAGGAAAAAATAAACTCTTACTCCTAGTTATAGTAACAAAGCAATTTCCAAATGAATTCCTGACTTCTTCAAAATAACTTGGCTCTGGGTCTGAACCTACATTCTATCCAAACTTAAGTGGGTTTGAGAGTCTCCAACTGATGTTAATTCTACCCTTGGATACAAGGCTCAGCAGAGGCAACATTTATCCCTTGAAGGAAACTAAGAGACACAAATCCATTTGCCTTTCTCCACTCTTCAAAGATATTTTGGTTTAAAGATCTTGGAAGTTTTTCAGCGTTGCATTTAATAATTTTATGTATATTCTTATGCTTGGCATCTAATACCAGGTCATGACAGTACAGGGGAAAGAGGAATAACTCACTGATGAAGGAAACCAAGATTCAGCAAGCCTAGAAAGAACTAAATGTTCAAATACACACTTTCTGTTTATTCAGATGAGGCTAAGCAATTGATTTCAGGTGTAAAAATCATTGTGATAGTCACTCTTTTGTTAAAATTGCAAGACTCTGAACAATGGGATTAGCCTCAAGTCTGAATGTATGAATAGTCGACAATTATCCAGGTTGACACTTTGCCAATGGAGAGGTCTTAAATACTTACTAGGCTGAAACCCAGAAGCAAAAAAGGGGTATTTCCCAACTTTGGCTTTGCTGTGACCTTCAATAAAATTGGATTTGAGGAAGTAAAGTAGATTGTCACTGTTACTCATGTGTGGAGGAAGACTTTTATGACAAGATGGTTCATTTTGGTATTTGGGATTTGTGTTAACTTCTGTTTGGCTCCAGATTTAGGCATTCAATTTATTCTTATTTAGCAACTTTTTATCCAGCTGTCAAAGGCATTAGATCTAATCACTGCCACTTTCTTTAGAGAGCAGTAACCTCTGCAAGGAGATATTTTTTCTTTCTTTCAGTGGTAGGAAAAGAGCCAATTAAGCTTCATCCTGCAGAGGTACAATGGCCTAACAAACAAAACATAAACCTAGCAACTCCATTAAGTTTTTGCATTCATATCCCCAGAAAAATAAAATAGGGAAAGATGGTGTCAGCCACTTCAGATCTCAAAGGTTCACTTTATTTTTTTAGATGAAAAGCATATGTGGCCCCCTTTACCCAATTTATTTCTTCTTCCTTCCTATAGAGCACAGGGAGAGGAGGAAGAAGAGAAAAGAAAAGAAGGGGTTAGCTAAGACCATGATATTTGCTAGTAATGGACCAGCAAATGGAATAATGGCTCATTGCAAGAAGACGGAAAAAATGGGCTAAATTAGAAAACATCTCACAATGCCGGGCCTCAGTATCAAGTTGAGCCAAACTCCACCCAGTACGCCGATTTCCCACTTCCCAGCTGTTTCTGCCTGTGCTCAGAGCTTCAATTATACCAGCCCGAATGCTTCTCCTAAGATGACTACTCGAGTCCGCCCTCCCAGCCGCCATCATAAGCTTTCTCAGGCTCCAAAGGGAAGTTTTGACTGTCAGGGGATTGGGGCCGTCTCTCCTCTTTCAGCCTTCTTGGGCTGTCTCTCTGTCCTCCGGTTTCCTTTATTAAAAATGCTAATGTTACCATTTTCTGCCTGGATTTTCAACAAATGCAGTAAAGAGGAGCTGAGGAGGGGAGGGGACCTGGGAGCCCAGGATGATCTGAACCAAGGAGCGGCTTTTATCTGGCTGTCCCTGAACCGGTGCTCACAGCCTGAAAAGCAGTGACACGCAGCAGGGGTTGGGGGTGGGTGGGGAGAAGAGGCTGGCTTTTTTTTTCTTTTAAAATTAAAACCCCTAAAAAGAGAAAATGCTGTCCTTGTAACTTTGGCAGGGACTTTCAGCTTTTATTCTCTTTGTCAGGGTGGCAAATTTTATATTCTATTTTGGAAGAAGAGAGAAGCAGCGCAATGGCCTGGAAACCTGGAATACACCAGGTATGAGAGAAAAGACGAGGAGGAAGATGAAGATGGGGGAGAAGAAGTGGAAAAAAACTTGGCAATCAGAAGTGAGTGTGAGGTGGCAGGGGCAGAAAAAAAAAGAAAGTAAGAGGAAAAAGAAAAGCGGAAAGAAGGAGGGGGCTGGGACAGATATAAACAAGCAGGAAGGGAAAACAGAGAAAAGGCAAAAGCAGTAGAAGACAAAAGAAAACAATATGGCTGTTAAAGGACCATAAAAATTGCAACTAGGAGAGACTGGGTAACTCTTCTTCCCCACAGGGGTCAGTGTGATCGCCCCCAGGTATTTCTCACTGTGCTTCCATCAATCCAACTTAACATAAATCAGGCAATGTGGAGTCCTCCTCCTGGCTCATCCCTCCCACCACCATCTAATAATCCTCAACTTCACATTATCAGCCTGAATTTTCTTTCTTCTTTTTATCCCACTTCCTGGTTATATCACCCAAATAACTTATCTGCCCTGTTCTGTGGGGTTTGTATCATCTAGATATTAATAGATGGCAGCCACATCTCATTTAAGTATACTTAACCCACATTATACATTGCACGTTTGTTCTTTTCTTCTCTCTCTGCAAGCCAATCCCTTTGCCCTCACAAGTAGTTTTGGTGCTCTTCCTTTAATTCCCTCATTTCTCTGTGCATCAGGTAATAAAATGCTTTCAAAGTTTGACCATGAAGATTGTAGAGCCCTAATATGAGTGGTTGTCCAAAGCTGGGAAGAAAGAAAGGTACGGTGGAGAGGAAGTAAAGCAGAACTAGGAGTCAGGAGACTGATCCCTAGATCATGCAACACTAATCAGTTGTGTGACTGGGCTAGATGGTGAGTCAGGCTGGATTACTGTTGAAGCCTGTGTTCGCTCTGACAGTCTAAGATCTCATCTTCATTAACTCCGCAGTAGAGAAATGTTTGGAGGAACAGGTTTCAGAGCCTGACAGTCTTGCGCTCACATTTTGGCTCGGCCATTTACAAGTCATTTAACCATGGAATAGTTTCTTTGACCCGCTGATCCTTAGTGTCCTCAGGGGTAAATTTGAGAAAATAATGTCAATTATTAGGGACACTGTATATAAACAAAGAGAGGGGCTCAAACTTGCATGGCTCATAGCACCCAAAGTGACTCACTAATTTTCACAGTTCCCTAAGGCCAAAAGACATATCTACTAATTTTATTTATTAAGTAGTTAGGTCCAAACAGCTAAGTATTTACCTCTGAACAGCTTAGAAGTCATTAGAAAAAAAAGAAAAACCCATACATTGAAAGTAGTTCATGTAGTATCTGACAGATATTGCTATGTTACTGTCGACAATTTAAAATCTCTCACAAGAACCTCTGTGAGATTGCTGTGGTCTTCCAGGTCTCTCAGTGCAGAGTCGCAAACAATGGAAGGAACATGGAAGGAAAGTTCTTGGTAAGCACAGAGTAGGCACTCAACAATGGCAGCTATTTCTGCTACCTATGGGAACATTTCCCTGGCATCCAAATTAGATCTAAAGAAGTGAATTGAGGTTGAACTCATCCAGATTCCTTTATTTCTCCACAGTGTTAAATGCAAGTCTACAGGAGATGGATGAAAATTGAAGAAATGACCTCCTGGGTTGGACCCTTTCTTTAAAAGAAATATGAGGGAGGACCCCAAAACTGGAATTATTTTTTGGAGGGTGGGTCCCTTGTAGCACAGGCTTCCCCTGTAGGTAAGTGTTCTAGGAACCCATCGGCATCAGTGTACTGGCTAGCATTGTTGTGGGAGGCCACGTTCGGCTTTGATAAAAATTTTTGGAGATTCTTTCGATGTTTGGAGATTCTTTCTTTGCCCATTTAATGATGAGTGATTTACAAGCACACCTGCCCACACCATGCTGACTGTTCAGCAGTTTTTGACCAAAAACAGCATGTCCCCCAGCCCTATTCACCAGATCTTGCCCAGAGCAAATTTTTTGGTTTGTCTTTTCACCAGATGAAAAAGGTCCTCAAAGGGAAATGTTTCACTGATGTGGAAAAGGTAAAATTAAAAAACGGCAGAAGCACTAAAAGGCATCAAAACTGATGAGTTCACAAACTGTTTTGAGCAGTGGAAAAAGCATCTTCACAGGCTTCTTGCATCAAACAGTGAGTACTTTAAAGGCAACTGAAGTTTAAACATGTAAGAATAAGTTCACAATTTTTTATTAATAAATTCTGGTTTTTTGGGGGGTCCCCCCTAGTATGCCTTGACTGTTTAAAAGAGTTACTCATTGAGCATGGTGGATCACGCCTATAATCCCAACACTCTGGGAGGTTGAGGCAAGATGAATGCTTGGGCTCAGGAGTTCAAGACCAGCCTAGGCAACATAATGAGACCTCTATTCTATAAAATAATCAAAAAGTTATCTTGGCATGGTGAGATGCACCTGTAGTCCCAGCTACTTTTGAGGCTGAGGCAGAAGGATCACCTGCACCCAGGAGGTCAAGGTTGCAGTGAACCATGATCATGCCACTGCACTCCAGTCTGGGGGACAGAGAGATGCTGACTCATAACTCTAAAACAAAAATAGAAGAGAGTGACAATTCTGTTTCCAGACTCATTAAGGACCTCCAGTTGGGCCCGTGTGGCTCCTGACATGGAAAAGCAGGCTAGAAGAGGATTACAAAGCAAAGCATTCTCCTCAACTCTCCAGATTGAAATTGCAAAATAAACTCTTGTCTTCTTACCTCTTTCCCCCCAAAAAAAATTGTCATGTTTTCTAGGATGATTTTTGTTCAGTCCCTCTCATTAGGGTATTACTTTGGTAGAGGGTATAGGAGTAGCGACACAAAAAGGCAAGAGTGAATCTATTTGTTCATTGATTTTATCATTGATTTAGCATTTATTGAACACTTCTATGGGCTGAATTCCAACTCCCTCAAATTCATATGTGGAAGTCCCAACACTCCATGTGACTGTTTGGGACCTAGGGCTTTTAAGGAGGTCTTCAGGTTAAAGAAGTTATAGGGGTAGAGCCCTGATCTAATAGGACTGGTGTTTTTATAAGAAGAGGAGAGACAAACCCAGAGCTCCCTTTCTACCATGTAAGAACCCAGCAAGAAGGTGGTCATCTGCAAACCAGGAAGAGAGTCTTCCAAAGAACCCAGCCTTGCTGGCACTCTGATCTTGGACTACCAGCCTCCAGAGCTGTGAGAACATGTTTCTGTTGTTTAAGTCACTTTGTCTATGGTATTTTGTTATGGCAGCTCGAGCTGACTAATACAAGTACCTACTGTATGACTAAGAGGGTTAGGTATCACAAGCACAATGCTAAAAAAAAGTATGGTCTATGTTCATAAGAAGTGTACAGTTCAATGGGAAAACAGACAAGAATACCAATGGTTATGCTGAATTGAGCCTTTCCCTTTGGATATATGTGGGTGCTATGACACTCCGGAAATAATCTTTTAAATTGTGAAAGCAGCAATGAGGAGCAGAGCAGCAGAACAGAAACATGAGTGTTCTGGGAAGGCTTTTTTGAAATAGGAGTTACAGGCAAATGAGGGCAGGGTGATATTTATCCTTAATCCTCACTACTCCCTAACTGCAAAATCTGGAAGGAGAAACACCCTCCTTCCAGAAAACCACCTGTTATAAAATCTAGCTGCATCCATCTCACTAATGCACACTTGAGTGACCTAACCTGGGTCCATGGGGCTCTATCAGCTCAGTATTTGCCATGGAGACAGCCATTCTTCATTTGCACTAGTACTCTGGTAATCAGTGGGGTCATTTCAGGATTACTCTATTTTCCTCTACTGCATTTATCTAAATCTCTCTTTAGGGTGCTTCTTTCTCATTCATTTATTCATCTTAACTCATTCATTCATTCACGCATTCCTTAGACATATGTAGTCAGCCTGCAACTTTCCTATATTCAACTCTTGTGTCCTGTACTTATTCTACATGATAATCTATGCAAAATGAGAATTTTCATTATGATTCTAATGGAGTTTTCCACTTCCTCACTTGAGGCTAATTCCTATCAGAGACTCACCTGATTGTGAGAGGTGTGTGTATATATGTGTATGTCTGCACATGTGTATGTGAAGGTGATGAACAACAGCCCAGGTTTCATTCATTCTGACATTATGGAGGTGCATAGAAATGAGCACGCCCCCTTTCCAATGAGAGCTTGGAAATGAAAAAAATTTAAAAACCAGACAATACATCTCCCTCTCTGCCTGCCCAGCCTCCACATTCCATGGACTGTTCAGAGGTATAAATTTCCATAAAGCCTGTCTGTACTGCCTCCTGTGTCTCCCGTTTGTCTTTTAGTGAAGCTTTGACCAGCTTACTAATGTTCCACCCTGAGTTTGCTTTTCCTTTTTCCTGTTCCAATTATCTTTTCCTCTCACTCTTGCTGCCCCGGGATTGTGCTTCTTCTAAAGCATTAGCATATAAGCTTTGTTTCTAGGGTACTTGGGCTAAAACAGTCTATGTGCTTCAATGTCCTCACCTGTAAAATGGAGATTATCAATGATAGTACCTATTCATAAAGTCGTTATGAAGATTAAATGAGTTAATAGTAAATACTTTGAAAGTGTCTAGCATATAATAAGCCCTTAATATTTTTGGGTTGTTATACCTATCTAATTTTTTCAGGTACCTAACACAGTTCCTGAGACATGGAAAGACATCAGTAAATAGTTTGTAGATGAATAAATGATGGATGTGCCCTCCTTTAGTGGTTCTTGGAAGACAGATGAGTTAACTCAGAAAAGAACACCATGTCAAATATTAAAGAGAAAAAAAACCTAATTTCTTTTTTGTGGCTGGAGCGACCTAAGCACTAGGAAACATACTGAGAAAGTCATGCAGAGGTCTGTTAGGACGTGCACACATAACCTCACATGCAACCATTCACTTATTCATTCAATGAACATGTATTCAGTGCTTAATAATGTACATGACAGTAAATGCCATAGGATTACAGAAATGCATAAGATACAGCCCTGAACTTGCAGCTTAGGATAGTAGGGGCAGTGACAGACAAGTGAACAGATGATTATAGTAATCAGATCATTATAATTATGGCTTGAAAACAATGGCAGAGATATGTGTGGGTGTAACAGGATCACAGAAGAGGGCCACTTTGCAAAGACTGGATAGCATTATATGGGTATCTAGGAGGGGACTATCTGGATGTAGACTTAAACAGTAAGTAGGAATGTGTAGGGCATCAGAGGGAGAAGAGTAGAAAAAGCCATTCCAGGCACAGCACACCCATGAGTAAATGTGCAGAGACATAGTATAGCATGGTGCATGCCCAGGCTGTGCAAGAGATTCAATGCCAATGGAAAATACAATTCCAGGCAGGGACAGATTAGAGATGGGGCTAAAGGGGTTGGCAGGAACAAGTTCAGGATGAGCTTGTAAGTCACCTTAGGAAGATCCAAATCTGTTTCCTGTAGGGCCATGAGGTCACTGGTAAGTTTCTGTCAGGGTGCAAAATGGGCAGAACTTTTAGAAAGATCTTTTGGTGTCTGGAGAGGAGGGACTTGAGATAAGTCAGCAGGCAGGGAGCCAGGTGAGAAGCCTATTCCAGTGAGAGACGGAGTACCACTGAGAGCAGTGGGGACACAGTGAGACCGTGCACTAGTGTGAGAGGTGGATATTGCAGTGGAGAGGGATGCTTCTTGTTGGACCCTGGCAAGGCCCCTAGAGACCTGGATTCAACACCCTCCCATAACTTACAAATCCCATGTTAGAGCTCTACTAACTTGTTTTCCAGAGTAGAGCAGGTCAGGCTGTCTGAGCAGAGTTCTTGGACTTTAATGTTGAAATCTAATGTCCAGGTTTATGCAGAAATCTAAAAATCGGGATTTACCCAGTTCCCCAGGTAAATGGCTTAGTTATACATTATTTCATTCACAATAGCCATTGAATTTGGAAAGGATCAAGAAATTAAAGTCAGAAAAAAGAAAGCTCCCCAGTTCCCCAGGTAAATGGGAAGTAAGGGGCAAAGCCATGATGAAAACCCAGGCCTCTCTCTTCTCTCCTCTCCCCCTCTTCTCTTCTCCACCTCTCACCCTTTCCCCCCTTTCCCCCTTCCCCTCTCCTCTCTTCTTTCTCTCTCTCTGACACACACACACACACACACACACACACACACACACACACACACACACTTCCCACTTCACAGCGGAGTCCTCACAGTAATTATCTAGTCCATTCTCAGTATCCAGATCTTCAGAGCCAGTTCTTCCCCTTCCCAATCCCCATCCCACAGTGCCTTAGATTACCAACCGGTACCTTTGCCATGCCCTACATTCCATATCCTCATATCCTTGGCCCTAGGAAGTTTAATTGCTAAATTGGTTGAAGACTGAAAGAATAGGGAGAGGTTCTGCGATAGCATCACCAGCCTTCTCCCTGGGCTTCAGTTCAAAGGAATTGCTGTTCAGGGCCAGAGGAGAGAACAGCAGACTTAATGCACGTGGAGCCTCTTCTCTCCCTCCCTCTGCAATCCTCTGGTGCACAAGGGCACAGCAGGGGTTGCTGGGAAACGGAGTCTTTGAAGATGTGCTCTCCCTGCTGTGAAGACTAATGACTTCAAAGAGAGCATCCTGCCACGCTAGGGGCTTCCATAGAAAATCTGACTGCAGTGTAATTAGGCAAGAGGCTGGAGTTCAGGCTAGTGTGTCCAACAACATCCTCCCCTGCCCTGTGGAAAACACAATTTGGGGAAGGGAGAGACAAAGCTTTTGAAGAGCAGTAGTGTGTGTCTTTGATACGGGCAAAGAAAAGGAGAAAAGTTAAAACCAAACCAAATCAAACAAAAAAACAGCCTGGCCAGGGACTACTGACCAGTGGTCAAAGTTGAAAGGTTTTAAATAATGCATGCAGGACCTCCTTCCTGACAACCATCTCCCTGTTAGGTGTTAGGTTGCATCATGCTAGACATGCTGATTCTCACTGGAAGGGCCACTGATCCCATTGCCACCTGGCATTACCAGGCATCCTCCCTGGGCCAGGCACTTACACTTTCCATGACTCTTTCTTCTGCTCCTCACTGCAGCCTGTGTGGTTGGTGCTATTGTGAGCCCTAGTTTACAAGGGAGAATGAAGGCCTAGAGGGCTTAGACAATTCGCCCCAGGGAAGTGGATAGCCAGTAAGTGATAGAGCCAGGATTTGGACCCAGGTGGTCTGCTTGTAGATTTCAAACCCTTATGTTCTTTGTCTCAGTTTCTTATAAATTGAAGCTTTTCGTCTCTTAGAGGACTGTTGTGAGGATCAAATAGGGTGTCTGCCACAGAGGAGATACTCAGTAGAAGCGATAGGCTGTATGAAGATTTTTATTCCTTCATTAATGTCCACAACATAAATGTCTTCCCTGTAAGTCCATTTCTCATAACACGTGAAATCTCACCAGTAGTAATTAATCTATTTTTACTAAGGACCTACTATGTGCACTTGAGAATGAGTCTCAAAATTGAGCCCTTGCTCCAAAAGTCTTCCCTATAAGTCCATTTCTCAAAACACTTGAAATCTCGAACCACTAGTAATTATTCAATTTTTATTGAGCACCTACTATGGGCTCTTGATAATTAGACTAAAAAATAAGCCCCTACTCCAAAAGTCTTACTGTATAGCATGGGTCAAGACAAAGGGTAGAAACAACACAAGACACACTGTGGTAATTGCCACAAAAGAAAGTCATAGACCTGAGGCAGCCCAAAGGAAGAAGAAATGGCTTTCAGTTGGGGAGGTAGGGAAGGCTTTGTGGTACAGCAGGTATTTGGGCTGGGCCTTGGAGAATGGACAATATGAACCAGGTAGGACTTAGAGGGAGGGAACTGGAGGGGTAGAAATGGCAAAATGAGAAGGAAGTAAAGTCAAAAGCAAGTGTGGTCAAGAACAAACAGTTCAACTAGGTCTGTCTTGCTAGGAGTCTTGAGTGCCAGGGGGACCTATCCTGAGAGCTCACATGGTGGCAATATTCGTCTTCATACATTTAATCACCCCCCGTCCAGGTCCCAGGAGCATTTGCACTTGGAAAGAACCAAGTGGAGTGATAGAACTTAAGCCAGAGAAATGAACTGGTTAATTATCAATGAAGTTCATCTGGAGAACTATTTGTGTGCTTCATGGCCTATATAATATAGGAGGGATCAGTATGCCATGGATTTCTTTATGAATTGGGCATTTTTGGGGGTGCATTATGTCTATTACCTCACTTAGGTGATAATAGGTAATATGTATGGAGTGCTTTCTATATGACAGGCATTATTTGTAAATGCTTCATGAGTGTTGATACTATTTCCTCTTCATGTGTTACCGATGAAGAAACTGGCACAGAGGAGTCCAATGACTTGCTTGAGAGCACACAGTAGAAAGAGAAAGAGATGGACTGGGCCCAGTAATCTAGCTCCAAGTCCAGGCTCTCAGTGTTTGACTTTCATTACCCTGCACTCCGGAGGATGACGTGAGAGGAAGGGTAAGACATAAAAACGGGAGGCTCTTGTTGCCCACAAATCTGCTTATCTGTGGAGTCCACTGTCTTCTTTGTCAGGAGGCATTGTGAGAGTTTAGCAAAGGGACATAGGTCTGACTGCCTAGGTTTGAATCCCAATGGTGCCACTTACTATGGATTAACCTTTGCACAAGCTACCAAACTTCTCGAGCCTCAATTTCTTCATCTATAAAAAGAGGATGACCTCACAAAGTCGTGGTTAGATTAAAATATACAGAGCTCTCAGAAATGTGCCATGCACAGAATAACTCTCAGTGAATAACAGCTATCATTATTACCCTTACCTTCACTTCAGGATCCTACCACTAGAAATCCTTGCAAGGCAAAACTCTAAATGAGATAAAACTACATGGTCTAGAGGAAGAAATGTCTATGAGCCACATGGAGAGTGTGGAGACAAAATCTCAGCAACATTTCCTTCTTCAGAGGAAGAGGATGGATCAATTTTTAAAAAAAATAAAGAATTCAAAGATGTCTAGGAGTTAGAATGGATTCATTGACAGAGTCCCAAGCCAAGCTCATGACCGTCTTTGAAGGCATCTCCAGGTTGGCATTTCAAAAGGTGGCACAGAAGTAATTTTCCTCGATTTTAGAAGGGCATTCACTCACTGGCTTAAAAAATATATTGAGTGCCCACTTTGGGCCAGATATGTTATCAAATCTTTTGTATGGACTAGAGGAAAGATGTTCAATGAGTGTATTTACATTTTATAACTTTCTGTGTGACTGAACAGGTGTTGAGTAAGGGGTTAAGGTCAACCTGCAGGAAGGACTCTGATCAAAGCAGGGCTTGGCCTTGTTCTCTTTACTAATTTCACTGGCAACTTGGAGATGGTTACTGAATGAATGTTAATTAAATATGCAAAATAACATAAAGTAGAAGGGCTAGTTAACACACGGGATAACAGTGTCAAGATTCAGAAGATTTCAATAGTTTAAAGCTAAAATTTATTAGGATTTTACATAAGACCTGTACCTAGGTCAAGACAATTGGCTTTAGTCTTGAATATACTTAGTCTTTTTTTTTTTGAATTGGAGTCTCACTCAGTCACCCAAGTTGGAGTGCAGTGGCACATTCATGACCACTCTAGTGTCAACCTGCTGGGTTCCGGCGACACTTTTGCCTCAGCCTTTCAAGTAGCCGGAACTACAGGAGCGCGCTACTACGCCTGGCTAATTTTTGATTTACTGTAGAGGTAAGGACTCGCCAAGTTGCCCGGACTGGTCTCAAACCCGTGGGCTCAGGCAGTCCACTTGCCTCGGCCTCCCAAAGTTCTCGGATTGTAAGCTGAGCCACGGAGCCTGGCCATACTTTGTCTTTTTGACAGTAGACTCTTGTAAACAGTATCAAGACATTCCGTCATCCATGTCCCCAACATAAACATCTTTAGTTAACCACAAACTTAACACAAGCCAGCATCATAACTTCTCTCTTAAAGGTCCGAACACCAGCTTAGCTTAGAATTCCTTAATAGAATATACAGGGAAAGAAACAGGCACGATACAATTTTCAGAGTGATTTGATCAGTCCCGGGCAACATTGTCTAAAAGGCATAATGACAAACTAGGGAAATACAGAAAACAGCTAGTGGCATTTTTTAGAGATTCAGGATAATCTAAAGAAGAGTTGAAGGGATTAGCCTTCATGTAGCCAGCCTGTATGTGGTGGTCCTATTTGCTCACAAGCATCTACCACATACTCTACAGCAGATGAGCATATTTTTCTAATCCATACAAAGGTACCATATAAGTAGCCTTATACACAGAAGAAGGAAATTGACATATTCTTTATTGTTCCAAAGGACAAAGCTGGCCAAGCAAGTGGAAGTTACAGGAAAATATATTTTGGCTGAGCCTAGAGAAGAACTAAGAATCCGCATTACAACAACGGAATGAGCTGCCTCTTCGGATAATGTGGCCCCATTACTGAAAGTATTCAAACAGTGGTTGGGCAGCCATCTGCTAAGAAGGCTGTGGGAGGGATTTCTACACCGAGTGGCAGATTGGACAAGATGACCTTGAAGTGGGCTTCCAACTTTGAGTCTAGAATTGTCAGCTATTCAGCTGATATTCCTACTCTTACTTTTTGGAATTAGAGCGATGATTCACCACTCGGTGAGAAAATCTAAAGATCTAAATAGGTTCAGAAAACAGAAGTCTGTGTAAGTCCTGCTCAAACCACCCCCAAACTTGGTAGTATTTGGAAGATGGTTGCTACTATTATTCTTAGACATTGCTTATGAAGGACCATTGAAGGGTGGACACACTCCCTCTTTTATTTAAAACTATGATTTGAACATCTACTCTTTGCTGGGCAATGTGATAAAGTATGACAATGCAATAATATATAAGAGGTATTGTTTCTGCCCTCACGGAATTTACGTTAAGATCACTTATTTGGTGAAAGCTCAAAGAATATAGATGAAACCTGACAAATGCAAAACATCAATTAGGATACTTACTGCCCTCACTTATTAAGTGCTTACATATTTTATGCAACATTATTGAGCACAACTCATCTTATTTTAATTTTCTTAATTATTTTGTAACAACTCTTTGAGGTAAATACTATTATTTTTACTGATAAGGAAATTGAGGTGCATACAGTTTAGAATGCTAGTAAAAAATATAGGGCTTTTTAGAATAAATGAGAGTTGAACTCATGTCTGTCTGTCTGATTCACATCTGGGCTCTTCCCATGATACTCTTCTGCCTTCCATAAAGATACAAATGTGAGCAGATGAACATTACAGTTTCCTGGCTAAGATAAAATAGTTTAACCAAGGCTATTTAGTAGACTCAGCTAACATTATCCAAGACCAGATCTAGAAAGGAAAACCTCTGAACATGTTCTAGACTACTTTCTGCCTAGGTCAGCTAGATATAAAAATGGGTGGCCCCAGCCTTCAAATGTGAAGACATTACTCCTGATCCACTAAGGATGGACTCTGAAATTCTTGCCAATGGCAAGGACTTGCCTTGGTGTTCTATTCTCCCACATTTGAGCCAGTTGATGGTCAAATGTAATCTCTGGAAAGGGAAAGAATATGACATCCCCTCTGCTACAATGGGTCATCTTGACCTGAACCCATGGTTGTGATTGCACACTCACCACAGCACAGAGTAATCAGGTTTGCCCCCAGATAGTTACCAGCCCAGGGCCATTTGGGATGGTGCAGTGCATTTTTAAAATTTGCACTGGGCAGCAACTAAGGGTGTGTGCTATGTTTAGGCCTCCAGGTAAGTGCCTCTAGTGACTTGTCACTCTCTTTAGGACTCTGCATTAATCAGGACTCTCCATCAATCTGAAATAGGGTCTCAACTCAGACCACAATTGCAGTACACAGTGACCCTTGAGAGGCTTGGCAAAAGAGAGTCCCCCTTAGGAATCAGTTTTTTTTTTCTTGCCCATGGGACACTTAATACTACTGCAATAATCTGCAAATTCATCTGTATAATGGGGACAATAACAGTTCCTATCTCATAGTGTTGAAATGAGAATTCAATTTGTTGGCACTTGAAAAGTACTTAGAAGAGTGGCTGGTACATTGCAAGAACCATATAAATGTCAGCTATTACCACTACTAGTATTAATGTCACTATGGTTACTACTGTGCCTGTAGGACATGGTATGGGAGTGCTGTGGTACCAGGCATGCAAAGCACTGGGGTTCACTGGTATTGATTTAAATTTTTTTTTAGTCAAGGTCTCACTCTGTTGCCCAGGCTGGAGTACAGTGGCACAATTATGGCTCACTACAGCCCTGACATCTTGGGCTCAGGTGATCCTTCTGCCTCAGCCTCCCGAGTAATTGAAACCACAGGTATGTGCCACTACACCCTGCTAATTTTGTAGAAATGAGGTCTTGATTATGTTGCCTGGCTGGTTTCGAGCTTCCTGGGCTCAAGCAGTTCTCTCACCTCAGCCTCCCAAATTACAGACTATGCCTGGTCAGGTATTGATGTTAATTCAACTCCAGGTGGGCTCTTCCCAGTGTGGAATATGTTCCCATTTGTGACCATATCACAATGGTGATGACACACTCCTTCTAAAGTCAGCCTCCTCACCTGTGATTTTTTTTTTACCAGTGAAGAATGCCTTTTATTTATTTATTTTTTATTATAAAGATGTGGGGTACAATTCAGGGTTAGTTATATAAACACTGATCATGGTACCCTTGTTGATGAGGTATGCCCCCACCCTCCCCTAGCAGTTTCCCTCAACTGCCAATCCCATCCCTCCCTCCCCTGACAGTTTTCCACTACTGCCAATCGCTTTCTTATAGCATTATAATTGTTCAAGTGAGAACAAGCTTCCTGTTCTATGTCAGGATGAGAGGAAGCCCATGCTAAGAACAGTGGTCTGGGCAATCCCGGGGAAGACCTCCACTCTAGAGCTAATTGGGCTACTGCAGCCTTAGGGCCTCGGGCAGCTGTTTAAGGCCTCTTTTCACAGTCCTGCACAACAGAAGTCTAGGAACCCTTTGACAATCAAGGGTCTTAAATCCAAAGGCCAACCACAACTGGTAAGCCTGGTGTTGGCTCTATTTCTTCAAGACAACAATGCTACTCACAGTGTGGAAAACCATGTGAAAAGGTTAATAAACTCAGCATGAAGAACCACAAAGGAAGGAAAAAATGATTCCAGTTGTTGAACTTCATTGTGTTGAACTTCATTGTGGTTTAGTGAAAGAGCGTAGATGCTGGCCTCAGATGGTCCTGTTCTCCACGCTGTGACTCTGGCCAAGGTACTCTTGGGCCTCAAACAATAATATGCACCTTTCCCATTATACATACATATAGGTATGTATATGCATGTGTGTGTATGTATATACATATCTACACACACACACACACACACACACACACACACACACACACACACACATACATATACACATATATATATATGAACAAAGCAAGAGACACAATACAATGTTATTTTGTTTAAAAAGCGTACCTAAACAAACAAAACAAGAAAGTCAATATGAGCATTCCCTAGGGGAAAGCATTTCGGGTGGCTTGGATTTTCTTCTTTCTGTTGCTGTTTGTTTCTAGAATTTTTTTAACCAATCGATCTTTTTGTAAAAAGAAAAAAAAGATAAAGTAAAAAACATGATGTGCAGTGGCAGAATGTTTGCTCTCTAATTTCTGAAACTACATAAAGTTAAAGACTTAGGCGCCAGCCTCGGTGGCTCAGCCTGTAATCCCACGCTTTGGGAGCCTGAGGTGAGTGAATTGTCTGAGCCCGTGGGTTCGAGACCCACCTGGGCAACTTAGTGAGACCTCATCTCTACAATAAATCAAAAAATGATCCAGGCGTGGTAGCGCGTGCCTGTAGTTCCAACTACTTGGAAGGCTGAGGCAGAAAGATCGCTGGAGCCCAGCAGATTGAGGCTGCGATGGCCGGGAGCGTGCCACTGCACTCCAGTCTGGGCCACAGAGTGAGAATCCAACTCAGAAAAAAAAGACTTAGGAAAAGTAATTATAGTATGAGTGCTTGAACAAGAATCCAAAGTACTCATACAGGAAGAAGAAACCTTGAGATTACTTTCAACAACATTGTTTCAACAGAAATTGGAGGAGAAATAAATATCACTATTTGTGAACCTTTTATAAAATATCCAGTTTGTAGGATTTTTATACAGATTTGTGATTTTTCAAAAACAACATCAAACACAGTGTCAAGTATTACACACTTAATAAATGACAGTGATTAATTAGCATTATATGAGGATTGCTCCAAGTCTTCAGTGACATTCAAGTTGTACTGCATTAAATATTATGCTAAATTTGTGGGTTGCTGGAGTGTGTTCATAAAACCTTTTATATACACAGACTTACAGAGATGTTTATAGCAGAGAAGTTTGACATGAATGCTAGACCTCGAACCACGGTCTTCTCTCCTTTAAAAATAATTCAAACTTGAGGAGCTTAGGTTAGACATTAAGAAGAACTTCCCCAAGGAAAGTTTTCCCCAAAGAAAAAGTTTTGAGAAAAATAACACACCACAAAGATACTTTTAAAGCTTCCTTCTGAATCTTTCCCCACTATTTTGTGATTATAAAGTAATACATGCTCATTGTTAAACTATGAGAAGGAAAACAATATACACAGAATCGTGGGGGGTGGTGGTAGGAATCAAAATATTTGATGTACAGAAAAAGAAACCTGGAGGAAACATGCCAAAATGGTAATGGCAGCTTTCTCTGAGCATGGGATAACAAGTGGATTTCTTTATCTATTGATTTTAAAGAAAAATAGACAAATGACTCAAATCTCCAAAGTCAGGAAAAATAACAGTGCTCTCAAAGCTCATGCTGCTGGACTGAAACCCACAGAAGGTGGAGGTCTGAGGCGCACTCCTGGTGGAAAATATCCATGCACGCCACAGAATACATAAATTCAGGAGACTCTCTGGAAAGCATGGGCAAGACATAAAACATTCATTTCTAGAAAATTGAAACAATTTATCTTCCATTCTTGAGCAGATGGGAGGGTAGATTGAGGTTGATTTTTTTCACCCTGGTGGTCCTGCTGGAGGAAATCTGAGCGTTCCCGCCTCCGGCAGTGTTTAAAATAAGTCTCTCGATGCCGTGACTGGACTAGTCAGAGATAGCAGTGTGATGGAGTCTCACCCCTCCTCCAGAGGGTGGGCAGCACTGGAGGTGGACTCTTGTCACTTTGGAAGGGAGGTGGAATGAAGATGAGTCCCCTCAGTCCTGGGGAAGGGAAGGGAGATGTGGAGAAGCAGGTTGTGGGCCACAGAATGCCTGCCTCGCACCACTGGCTGGTGACTGACTTGAGTAATGTAGGCTCATCACATCATTCACACTTTTATTTTATTTTTTGTATTTTTTTTATTATTATAAAGATGTGGGGAACAATTCAGGGTTAGGTATACAAACGCTGATTGTGTCGGTATCCTTGTTGATGAGGTGTACCCCTCCCTCCCCTAGCAGTTTCCCTCAACTGCCAATCCCACCCTCCCTCCCCTGACAGTTTTCCACAACTGCCAATCTCTTTCTTATAGTATTATAATTGTTCAAGGTCCACTTGAGAACATATGGTTCACTTTTAAATCTTTATTTACCCCAACTTATCTCCAATGCCCAGCTGTTAAAATAAAGCTTGACCAGCAGTTCCGTGAAGCAAGTTGTTTCACCTCTCTGGCTCGTCATCTCCCAATTAACAAAACACAAGACTTTTCAGGATGTGCTCACCCACTTGTCTACAAACCCATTCTTAGTTTCACTGGAAGGGGAGAGTGCACCGACAAGAGGATGCCCTCCCAAGGTGCCCAGAGACTCCACGCCCTGCTCAAGAAGTGTCCCAAGTTCTGGCTGTTCTTCAGAACCGTTTGGGGGAGGCTGTCAAGTGTATGGATTCTGGGCCCTCTCCCAGACCTGCGGAAAATCTCATAATTTTAAAAGTCTGGAATCAGATGAAACTTAAGTAGCTGCTCCATGAACCACCATGCAGGCATCATTCATGAGGGTGTATTTTGTTCTTGCATCACCCTGAGGAATAGAGAAGGTTACAGTTGCTTCTAGAAGGGGTCCAAAATGACCACGGGGTCAGCACTAACTCATCAAGGGCCTTTGTATAAATTTGAAAAAAAGCACTCATCTGGACAAATGTGCCTTTTGTCTCAGAGTTGGCCCGCCTGGGCAAGCACTCACCAGGGTTCAGCCCTCCATTGCTGGATGGACATCTTCTTACTCTGACATCTGTCTGCGAAGGGCGAAGTGTATCTCACTGTATTCAACTGGATGACCACAAGGTTTTTGTAAAAATGGGTCAAGTTAAACATGTTTTCACTTGAGAAAATCCCCGAGAAGGAGGGAAATTCACTTTCAAGCTCTTAGTTCCTGCCTGCTCACGCAGGGAGGAGTCTATTCTCCTTCTAAGGGGCAATATTTCTGCTAGAATCAGGTTTAAGCAGGGTCTCCCCAGAGACAAGAAACTGAGAACTTGAGGTTTAATTCCACAAGCCTCCTTCATCTATCTGTTTTAACACTGAAATGGGTAGAAGAAAGGGCAGTCACATTTTTACTTTCTCCTGGGGGAAGAGGAGGAGATGAAGGTTAAAAAAGGAAGAGAAGAAGAATGATAAACCAATGACTAAAGTCCACTGAAAACCCTTGTTAGGTATGAGAGAGAGAGAGAGAGAGAGAGAGAGAGAGAGAGAGAGAGAGATGAATTAAAAGAGAGCTAATGGGAAGATAATCCCATTTGTGGATGGCATGTGAAGGACAGACGCTGGGCACAGACAATGGAGTCTGGGCTGGAGGGCAGGGGAGGAGGGCGCCCAGAGATAAAGGAACAGTCGCAGACAGGCTGGCAAATCTTGTTTGAAGGGTTGGAGGAAGGTGCATGGGACAGCAGTGACAGAGAAACAAGTACAGGGCTGGGGAAGTAACAGCCAGGTGATGAGCTAGAAACAGGCAAAGGAAAATCAGAAATGTCCTGTTTCACACAGGACTGTCTGACCCCATCTCAGTCACTTCTGAAGAGACTTTGGGCAGGTCAATGAAGCCAGATGCCTCCCAGGACCTGGGCTTGGAATAGAGCTACAGCTCATTGTGCCAGTGGGTGCCCTAAAATAGTCTAGTATTTACCCTTGATTGTCAGACAGTGGAGAGGAGGTTCTTGCTCAGTCTTAGGTGTCCAGGGGAAGTGAACATAGATTTTGCATCTTTTTTAATCATTTGTGAAGGTGTGTCTCTGCTCTGCACCTACAACTCAGTGGGAGAGGATTCCTCTGCACTGGACTTGGTCATTGTTCTGGTAGTGGTCGCTAGTGAAATGTTAAGGATGGCATCCTTCAGGAAGTCCAGAATAAAATTACCTCCTGTCAAGGATAAGTTTTGAGCAAGACAGAGGAGCTGAGGCCAGCCATGGTGAACACAGTCTTCATTCTTGACTTCAAGTGGAAATTGGCTTCTATGGTTTGGGACACCAACTCCTTAACAGATTTAGTATCCCTAAGTGGTCACTCCTGGGAGGGTGAGAAGTAGAAAAAGCAGGAGGGATGGCATGCACCTGAGGTAAAGGCAAGGATGCGGGAAGGCACTGTGGGCCTGAGTGAGTGGGGTGTGCTACACGTGCACACGGGCATCTACCTGCGGATGTCATGATGAGTGTGCTGTCTCCTGAGCAGGCAGTGTGAGGAAGACGCATTCTGAGGAGCAGGACCATTCCTGACAACGGTTTTTAAAATCCCAGAGAAACACCTGTTCATTTTCCACAGTAGGTCGCTTCCTCTCTCATGAATTACCACTCTGTCTCCATCCTTCAGCACTGAAATCTAGTGATATTTTATATTTCTCTAGCGGGGAATCTCTTTGGTGCTGCCCTCTGCATCTGAGATGCCAGAATAAGAAATCAGGCTATTATTTACCGGGGATCTTCAAATGCATGAATTTAATCTAATTGTGGTATTCTGAAAAATGCATCCAGAGGCCCTTGGGTGCACTTTTAATTTAACCAAAAAAAAAAAAAAAAACATGATTATAGCCTTTCTTAATCATCTCCAAAGTAGCTACATAAATTTGTTTTTTTCTCCTGTAATATTTTCATGTAAATCAATCTCTCTTGCCTCCTCTATCCTCATTTATTGTTTTCATTTCTCTTCTGTGAAAATTTTCAATTTATCCTTGTTGTCCTAGCAAACAAATATCAAATACAGACATTAATAGTCCCTGGCTGTGTCTATGCAGCCACAAGGATGGGAAACCAAAGAGATATCCAGAGAATTCATGCAGGGTAGACAGAAGACGTGGCAAACCACTGTGCAGAGCTAGGACCTGTCCACCCTAGGTCCTATGCCAGGCAGCAGGGTCACAGGAGGTGTTGTGGCAGGGAATGATTGATTTTGTTGCCAACCTCCAAGACCGATGATATAACCTCAAACATCCCATGTTCTTTTAATAACCCATTAGAAATCTGTCATCTGTGACTTTGTTTAAATCTTTCTGAAGCTATTTTTATTTTAGTGAATAGGACTTTCTTGTGCAGTGAGTTCAAAGATCTTATAATCTGCCACCTGGACCCTGTCATCTGGCTAAGCTAGAGTGACAGGCCTCACCACCCAAACCAACATATGAATGTCTCAACCTGCCTCACTTCTCCCTTGGCAATCTTGGCAGAACTGGGGTCACCGGGAAATGACTGCAACCCCCTGAATGCACATACCTCATACATATAATCTCCAATTAGCTGTCCTTTCTGACTTCAGGTCTTGGATGCTTCTGCCTACAGTATTATTTTAAGAATGTGTTTTACTTGGAGAATTCAAATAAATACAATTCTAGATAAATACAAATACAAAACACTGAGAGGCTTTGTGTGTGTGTGTGTGTGTGCTTTCTGTTAGGATTATTTATATTAATTATAGAGGGTCCTGAAAAATAACGTGTAGTGAGGGAACACCTTGGAACTTCTTCCTTCTAATAATTCTAGGGTCTTGTACACAGGAACTTTGATGTCCAAAACTTTAGCAAACAAGACCTCTTTGTGATCTGGTCTTTAGCCATCTTGCAAGCCTCTTCTCTTGTCTTTGTAAACTGCATTCTTATGCCACATTGAACCATTTATTTGCCATTCCTGGAAAAACAAGCCTCCTTATGTCTCTAGGTCTTTGTACATGCTGTTCCCCTTGCTTCAAATGACTTTCTTTACCTGTCAAGTAGAACAGTTCAAAACCCGTTTCTCCATGAAGCCCTCTTTCAGATTCTATGATCTTACATAAGTCACCCCTTACGCTTCAACCTCACAGACCTTTACTCACACTTTAATTTCAATAGGTCTTAAAATTCATTGCAATTACTTGTCATGCTCCCAACTATCTATGAGGATGATTAGTTCTTCCAGAGCTGGGACCACATCCTCTGTAAAAAGTAACCAAGCATACCCTGGATTCCAACAGATAATGGGGTGAATACCTATTGAAAACATGAATGGATGAGAGAATAAATGATGAAATGGTAGAGGATTCCCATAAGCAAACTACCTCATTCTCATGCACACACATATATACATGCATCATACAGTCAGACACCACATGTGCACACATAAAGCACACACACCATGCACACACACACACAATACACACACAAACCATACAATCACACAGACACCACAGGTGCACAATAACGCACACACATCATGTATAGTCAGATACACCGCACACACTTACAACACACACACTCAGCACACAGGCCCAGGTAACTAGAATGAGGCAGAGGCTGGATAAAGTTGTAGGTGTAACTCCTCTGCCTCCAAGAATCATCACTTTGTAACTTTTTGTATTAGTGTCCTTGATCAATTTTCTTTCTTGTCTGAAAGTCATGAATGCTTATTGCTACTTTTCTGCTGGTACATTAACCTTGATTTTTCATGAAGAAATTTGTTTTGACTATTACTGGCCTAGGGTTTGGCTGTTCTGCAAAAGAATATTCAGCTATTTTAATGTATACAAGATGAGAATGTGAAGTGAACAACATAAATATCTACACATGGGCTGCCTACTTCTAATTCTGGAACATTAAACAAAATTCTCAGGAAAATCAGTCCTACCATTGATTTTTCTGCAATACCCCAATATGTATTATTAGTTGGCAATCTGTCGGACACTTTTCAATTTGAGTGACAGTTTCATGTTTAAAACAATTTCAATTAATTTTGTGAGAATCATTTAAAGAAACATGACATCAAATCCCTGATTTAAATCAACATGTATGGCATCTTATACTTTCCACTTATCTTGTCAGTTTATGGGGAAAAATGCAGTCATTTGTCTGGCAATTTTTTTAATACTGTATACATATAAATGCACAACGCTTATCGCTCCTGGTTCCATTACCCTCACGATTGTCGCTTTTATTCCCTCCTGCTAACAGTTGCTCCATTATTTTATTAATGTCCAAAATGAGACCTCATAGACAGTGATGATCATAGAATAATGGAAATTAGAGATGGAAATGACAGATTAGGTCTCCTTGTCTACTTCCTGGGGCTAATGTTCCTGTCAGTCTGTAACTCAGTGCTTAAGCCTGTCTCATTCTAAATGACACCAGCGCCGGGACCTCCACCCTCTCCCTTGAGGCTCTTGTCTACATCCTAAGGCTGTTTCTACATACAGCCAGAAGGAATGATGAAGGCTTGTGCAATTACCAAGGGAAGTCAGGCCCATCCTCACATATCTGTCTACAAGACTACTACAGATGAAGAGGATTGAGCAATTAACCACCAAGTCCAATCACAGCAGAGAGGCAGCCTGGGTCATTCTGGGCAAAAGTGAAATATTTTGTCATTGTTTTCTTCAGCAGCAAGTTTGCAGACTAAGAAATGAAATGTAGTTACCCATCTCCCTTTCCACTATTTTACTCAATAAGAACCATAGTCAACTGAGATTCTCAGTCATCCCATGAACTTAAATTTTGGCTCCTTAGCAACTACACACATATTTCAGGGATTAAGAGGGTAGGGGACTCCACGGAACTTAAACAGCAAATTGCATTCTTCATTTACATCCCACTAGACATCTATTAGCCAAGTCCTCTTCCCACCAATCTTTCATTAACAGGACAACTAATGTGTAGTTCCTTCTACAAACACCTTCCTTTGAATTTTCTGGACTGCCTCTCTGATATGATGTCAAAATCAGTCAAAACTGAGCAATCCTTCATTTTCACTCACAGGAACATTTCATGGCATTTTGACTTCCTTAAGTTTTCTGACCTGTGACTCAGATTTCCTCTCCCTGACTTCATTCTTTCTTGTCCTTATCCCTCAACTTCAACCCGTTCCAGAACATTTGCCCTCTCTGAACGTCTATGGGCATTTATCATGCCTTGGCTTAGTCATCAGCTGGCTAAGTTCTCAGAGTTGAGTTCTTCTGTACCTTCATCATAAATCACTCCCTTGTGCTCTTCAATCATTTTTATTGCTCTTCCCCAAACCCTCACCCATTTGTCACCATATTTATTGCTTAGAGAGTCCAGAACTACTTTCAATATTCTAGGTTTGGTCTCATCAGAATCATGCAGAGGGGCTGATCAGCGACCTCGGAGGTGTGAGTTCTCACAGCAATGTCTGGAACGACATTGGTTTCTTTTTTCCACCTGTCAGGCTGCAAACACGTATCTCATTTGCAGTCCAAGCAATCACTCCAGGATGCCTTTTGCCTTGATTTTTTTGTTTTTTCCTGTTTCATTGATTGCTATTATTAGTTAGCATTTATCGATCCACTTCTACTCCCACCCTCCTCCACAACCCAGCCAATGCAGAAAGCAAGCTGTCAGCATCCAAAAGAAAGTCAAAAGCTCCTTTTAAAAAAACAATAGAAGATGGGTAGGAAGGATGGTTGCACAACAATGTTATTGTATTTAGTACCACTGAATTGTATGGTTAAAATGGTAAATTTTATGTTATATATTTTTATCTCAATAAAAACATTTAAAAATGCAAAAGAAAAATTTAAGAAGATAAACAGCCATGTGTGCCTGGGGGAAAGCAGAGGTCTCACAGTGAAATGATACTTGGGGGTCAGGTGAAAAATACCCTCTTACTCAGCACAGTCCTCCCTGTGTCTCTGCAGGTCACCCCTGCTGACAGTCCTGGTGAAAACAAGTTTCCCCTCATGTCAGTCTCGCAAAGCATGCCAGGCTCCAGGAGAGCTACGCTGGAGTCTGTGCCACTTAGCGTGTCTCCAACAAAATCATCAGCTAAATTCTGCTTGTGGAATCCTCGTGGCTGGCGGCTATGTGAAAAGGAAGAGCAGGACAGCTTGGTTTTCAGATCCCAGCTGGAGGCTGCGGGGCTGCAAGTCAGAGGCATCATCTCTTGACTCGTAAATGGAGAGCAGGATAATATGGACCTCACTGGCATGGTATAAATAGGGAAAGGCACAGTGACATTTTTACTCACTGCTGTTCAGAGCACAGCCACCCTTCACCTCCATCCCTGTCCACGCATGCCTGTGTGAGGAGTGGGGACACTCGAGCCAGCCACCTCCCATCCCCTCACTTACCCCTGGTTGGTCCCCCACTCGTTTCGAATGCAGAGGTGTTTGTGTACAGGATCCTTCATGTAACCTTCGTAGCAGAGGCATTCCCCTTAGAAGCAGGGTAAAGAGGAAGAGAGAGTCATGAATGAGTTGATTAACATGTCTGTGTTGGAGAAAATTAATACAAAATGATCAACTTAAACTCTGACTCTGATAGCAGAATGAATGGGAACGTATGTTTCCTTTTTCCAATGTCCACTACATGAACACACCACCCCCAATCTCTCCACTTTCCAGCATGTGCTAATTTCCACTAGAGGAGGAATCTGACATTTAGAAAACACATATTATATGTGCTCTCCAAGCACAAAGACCAATAAATCTTAGAGGGAAGGGAATTTTTCATCTTTAAATTTCTCAATGCATATATTAGATAATAATGTTTAAGATCTGCACAACTAAGCTATTTCATCAAATATTTCTTGAAAGGTAAGTATTATTAGCTGTGTTATACTGACGAAGGAAACTGAGGCTTGGAAAAAGTGAAGGCTTGTCAACAGCTTATAAGTGGCAGAGTTAATATTTGAACCCATGTCTGTATGACTGCAGACCGTTTTTCCCAAGCCCTGCTGCTAGAACACAAACAGTTACTGTACTTAGAAGAGGTCACTTAAACCTATTATGGCTTTATAGGAATTCTGGGTTTTAGCTTTTAAGTGAAAATGGCTAATATTCTTGGAGCAGGTCAACAAAAGGATCATCTATGACTCTACATTTGTTTAGGCTATCATGCTTCATTATCACTAGTTGCTCCATTGGTATCCCAAAAGGTCCATGAATCTACCAAAATTGCATGCAAAACCGTATATGTGTATACATGAATTTTTCCAAGGCAGGGTCCCATAACATTCATCTGATTTACATGCAAATCCAAGATTACCCAAAAGATTAAGAATCATTGGTCTATTTAGTACTGGTCTTGAAGAAAAGGGTTGCTGCTTCCTTATATTAATAATTGCTGGCCAGGTGCAGTGGCTCACGCCTGTAATCCCAATGATTTGGGAAGCTGAGGTGGGAGGATCACTTAAAACCAGGAGTTTGAAACTAGTCTGGACAGTCAATCAAGACCCTGTTTCAATAATAATAATAATAGCAATAATAAATAGCTGGGCATGGTGGTGCACACCTGTAGTCCCAGCTACTGGGGAAGCTGAGGCAGGAGGATTGGTTGAGCCCAGGAGATAAAGGCTGCACTCTGGCCTGGGCAACAGTGCAAGACTCTGTCTCTAAAAAATAACAGTAATAATAATTTCTTGTGCAATGCTATGGATCCCCAAGCTACCAAGACCAATTACACTAAAACACTAGTTCCTACTATTTTAATGTCTGGTTATTTAGTTTATAACTAGCGAAAGAACAACGTGTGACTTCCTGAAATGTGTAAATAACAAAGGTGCTGTGCCCTACAGAGATGATGGACAGCCTATTTCTTTATCTCTCGAGAAAGAGACGCTTAAAAAGGATATAAATAGAATAATAGCTTTGAGTGCTATTTTTTCTTTCTGGAGATAAAATCCAACAAAAACGAAGTGCAAGCCTCACAGTTAAGGGGGAAGGGATGGGATAGGGTCTGAGCAAGGATTTTTTTTTAGCATCTTAGCTCAGCCATTCATTTCAAGATTGATCTCTAAGCCACTGTTTGACAGGGCCTCACTCCTGGGTCACACACACTACCTTCGCCCACACCTGCTCAGCTCAGTGTGCTGAGAAGTGGAGTGAAAAGGAGTAACTTCTTAGTTAGTGAGAAATTCACAGGCAGTATGAGGTTAGGACACTGTCCCCAGTATGGCAAATTCTGCCTCCTACGTGGGCTAGACCCACAGTAAGCTCAAATTTCCGGGCTTCAGTGGTACTGAGCTGTATCTAGAAATGGTCAGGGAGCTCTGAGCCAAAAACAGGAAAACACAGTTTGAAATTAGGTGGTTGATGATCAGGCTTGCAAGGAAGGCTGTTTCTCTGATAAAAAGAAAGATAAAGAACTGGGGTACTGGGGAGAGCAAATGGAGGAAGGTCCGGGAACTGGCTCCATACTGCCTCATTCCAAAGAATTCCTAGACATGAACTACACCAGGCAGGGACAGGTAACAGGGATAGTTTCCCCTATATGAGGAGGTCCTTAATAAATACTGTGTAATGAAAACTAGTTAATTTAATGAAAGAAGTTGCCCTAAATCTACAGATAATATCACCCCCCCTAAGATGCAGATATCTAAGCCAATTCATAGGCCAAGGACTCAAATATACATTTTTCTTAGGGAAAGATTCTCTCCTGATTGTCCTCATGGACAATTAGTCATGGGCATGATATTGAAAAGTACGAAGTAATTTCAGGATGTTGTCAAACCTGCCACTTCAACTCTTGGAATGTTCTCAGATTGAGACCTTGCCCACAATTAAGAATTGACAAAAACGAAAATCCTCTTCCAAATCTGATATCTAGTTACCACAGAAAATGTAAAAATAAATGCAGTAACAACTCAGAGTTCAAGCAGAGCCTTATTTTCCTAACGATGGCAATATCTACCATTTGTACAGCACATTCACCTTTTCAAATTGCTTTTATGGTCATTATCTCCTCATGAGGCTCCCATCACTCATTACTGTGTGGGGGCATACTGCCTCCAAGAGATGAAACATAATACCACATGCAGCCCCAAGTCCAAGAAACAAAGAACTTTTCAAACACATCTTGCTAGAGTCTGAGGATATCCAAAAAGTGACTCTTAGAGGATTCTCATTTGGGGAACCCACCGAACATCCTTCGTCTGTGTTCCTCCACCAAACCAGTCTGGCCATCCACACTGAGAGGAGTTCAGACTTGATGAGGAAAGTTGCTATGGAAACCAACTGCTAAATCTTGACTTTAAGAGGGGCTTCGTGAAAGCACAGACTCCGACTGTTAGCTGTGAATTTTAAAGACCCCACAAGGGTGTTGGATGCCCTCCTAAGCTAGAAGTGTTACAGTCACCGCATCTGCTGTGACAGATGGCGGGGAACGTATGAGGCGCCGACTCTGTGGTGGTATACACGGGAATCCAATGGAGATACGTGTCACCGCACGGAGAAGGGCTCAGCCAGGGCAGAGTGTGCCTGCAGGGGATGCTTGGGCAGCCCTGTTGGAGATGAGAGGCTGAGGGTGGTGTGGCAAGGTCTGGAGACAGCTGCATTTGATGGTGCTTTGTACCCTGAGGGCATACACCTTGAGGAACCTTGGATGCTGGGCAGTGCCCATGGTCATTTCCATTCTACAGCTGAAGGACTGAGGCACAAGTCTCATCCAGGGATTAAAGAAAGACCTTGAAGACAGGATTCCACGAACATGACTGGGTTCACCCCAAGTTCTTCATGCTGGAAATACAGATCAAAGCCAAAAGCCCTGGATCTTGTTCAGGTAGGGGCTGACTTTTACTTGAAACTGGGCATGCTTCATCTAAAAAGGAAGATCTGGACGTGGGTAGTATCTCACTGCCTGGTCTCCCTTTCTTGTGGGACATCAGGCGAGAGGCAGGTCCAGGGTCAAGTGAGAGGGCATGAAGGAAGTGTGCTGAAAGCACCTCCTGAAGGAAGGAAGGTGCTCCAATGGATCCGCAAAAGTGAGTTTGGAATCAGTGAGCCAGCCAGAATAAGACAAGGCCTGAGTTACCCTGCCAAACTGGTTAAAAAACAATAACAGCAACCAACCAACCAAACAAAAAACAGGGAAGGTCTGAAAGAGGCAGGCAAGCCAGGGGGGGAGGGCTGGACTGAGACCAGGAAGTGGGTCTGAAATCCCTCAACAGGTTTACATATTCCCACACGGATGGGCTCGGCCTATAGAAAGACCTACAGAAGGGATTTCAGTGGACATCTTGGATGGCGATTAAAACTTAATTTAGCTTGGATGCCTGTGCTCCTTGCAGAACCATAAAAGTTGCATAACTCAGAAAGGACAATGAGGATCTGTGGCCAGGACTGATGGGGACCGTGGAGGTGAACAAGTATAGGAGGCCTCCTCAGCTGACCATGTGGCAGAGAAAAGGCGCTGAAACCAGGGAGTCTATGTTTCTATCAAATAGACAAAGCAAAAACCCTTAGAAAGTGCAGGAAAAGTCAACCTCTGGCTGGATGCAGGTGGGGCACCATGCCATATAGCTGTAGTGCCTTGCTGTTAGTCCCACTTGGCCACAGACACACCTGGGGTCACAAACCTGGGGACATTGGGAGGAGAAAGTCAGGATGCAACTGGCTAAGCCTTCATTGGGGGGCTGGGGTCCTGCTGCTGCCACTCAGAAGGAGGAAAATTCTGAACCTTTCACCCTAGTTCCTTCCCTGAAGCCTGACCTCATGGGCAGGACTGCATAATGATCAGAAGTGAGTTCCAAGTCAGGCCGTCTGAGTTTGGAGTCTGGCTAGGCCATTAACTAGGCAAGGGACCTCACAAGGGACCCTGGGCAAATTAGCTAAGAACTCTTGAGGTGTAAGAGGACTGTCCACTTCTTAGCATTACTGCAGAGCTTCAGTTATATGATTTAAGTAAAGCATGGTGCTTGACACATAGTGAGCTCTCTGAAAACACTGCCTAATCTTATTTTTTCTGAAAACTGTTTCCCATGCATTTCCCAGTGGTTTCCCCTGATCTGGAAAGATGGTGCAGAGATGGCACAGCATGCTTTCTGAAACTGTCAATGGGGTGAACCTAATACACTTGTGCCCTGAGTTCCAAAACAGCCATATATGAAGGGCATGACATGGCATGGTTCAAGAAGTGTTAAGAGGTAACAGTGCTCAGTAGAAGACTGGAAATGGCAGTCAAGACTTGGGACACAAGCCCATCATTCCTCAGGTTCATCCACAATTATTTATTTATTTTTATTGTTTTTTGAGTTGGAGTCTCACTCTGTCGCCCAGGCTGGAGTGCAGTGGCATGCTCACAGCCACCCCAGCATTGACCTGCTGAGTCAGGTGATCCTTCTGCCTCAGCCTTCGAAGTAGCCAGAACTACAGGTGTATGCTATCATGTCTGCCTAATTATTTGATTTATTGTAGAGATGAGGTTTCACCAAGTTGTCCAGGCTGGTCTCGAACTCCTGGGCTCAGGCAATCTTCTTGCATCAGCTTCCCAAAGTGCTGGGATTACAGGCTTGAACCATGGCACCTGGCCCAACTACATTTAAATTGAAGAGTCTGTGGACCCCTGATGATTATTGGAATGTTTACTGGTGCTTACTATATTCCAGGTACTGGGCTAAGAGCTTTAGGGACCTTACCACCCTCCCAGATTGCATGTTGCTAGACTAGAAACATGGAGAGGGAGGCTGGGATGGAAGACAGGTCAGCAAGGTCCTCCAGCTCAAGGTTTTCCATCGATTTATGACATATCTTTAGAGGGTCTACACACTGGGTTGGGGGAATAGGAAGAGGAACAAAACAGTGCTTGTTCTTTCTCTCTGTCTTTTTGCTTCTTCCTTAGTGGGTTTGTTTTCTATTTTCACAGGAAAAAGTGACCACAAACGTAGTGGTTTAAAGCAACATAAATGTATGATCTTACAGCTCTGCAGGCCAGAAGTCTGACATGGATTTCACTGGGCTAAAATCAAGATGTCTATAGGGCTGTGTTCCTTTCTGGAGGCACTGAAGGAGAATCTGTTTTCTGGCCTTTTCTGACTTCTAGAGGCTGTCCACAATCCTTGGCTCATGACCCCTTCCTCCATATCAAAGTCTGTCATGGCTAGTTGAGTCTTTGTCTCATCACAACATCCCTGACCTTCTCTTCTACCTCCCTCTTCCACTTTTTATTACGCTTACAATTATATTGGGACCACCCAGATACTCCACCCAGATAGCCTTCCTATTTTAAAGGTAGTTGTTTAGCAACGTCCATTCCATATGCAACTTTAATTCTCTTTTACCATGTGACATGATGCCTTCACACCTGGTCTTACCGAGCACCATGCAGGTGACAGATGCACATACGCTTAGCCCTGGGAAACTCTCAGGAAAGAAGTCAGAGGAGAGCTCCAGGCGTCAGAGCCTGCTCCTTTGCAATGACTGAGCATCTGTGTTTGTGTGTTTGCGTGTTTGTGTGCATGCGCCCGTGTGTGTGTAAAAAGTACACACGTGCACTTGCACAGCCCCATGCATCCATATGGGCAGACCTCTCATCATGGCTGGGAAAGCACATGTCCCAACACGATGACATTTCCAAGTAAGCTTGCTGGAGGATGACAAAAATAACGTTGTCTTGACTTGAAGCCAATTCCCACACTCAGTTCTTTGGAGAAAGGCTCTAGGATGGAGTGTGGGAGGCGATAAAGTTTCTCACTGATGAGCGTGTGGGATGACCACATCATCCCATGTGCAGAAAGAAGCGGGGTGGGGGGAGGTAGGGTTTTCCAATTCCAGCATTAATGGAAATAAAAGTCTTTGCAGCATTGTTTCTCAACTGCTAACCCAAAATGAAGATGTTTCTCCTTAGCTTTGCTGTGGGGTTTGAATCTTATTTTTAGTCTTCCTCTGTGGCTTTCCAAATGGAAATTCATTAGTTGTCACAGATACTGGGAAGTCATTAGCAGGGGAGGGGCCTCTCTAAGTCACTTTCAGTAAGGATTAGAAATGAGACATCTGGAAGGGACTGAAGAGTTAGTTGATGGAGAGCTTCGCAACAGACAAGCAGCTTCCTGGCACACGGAACAGTAATGCTTAGTAATGGTTGTGGCTTAATAGTTTTGAATGACAAATATGTCAGATATGACATGTCTGGGGAAATTAAGTAAACGTTTCTAATCCCACCTCTGCTCTGATTTCACAATAGATAAAACACTCTGCTTTAGGTAGCTGTTGGACTTGGGGCAAGTCATGTTCGTCTTGAGGAATTCAAACGTAAATCTAAAGTAAGGAGGCAGTGTACCACTGAGACCCTGCCAAGCACGAAACACAATTCCTTCTTTCCACATGTAACTGAAGTTCCCTCCCATTCTTTAAAAACCAAGGAGGAGCACCTAAAGTTCCCTGGAGATCACGCTTCTCTCAGAAGTGAGTTTAACAAATGAGATAGTCTCGAATCCCCCAATCCAAGCCAGCTGGAGAACGAGGGGAGCAAAGACTGGCTCAGTTGCATGGAAAGCCCCCACCTCTGAGATGAGCTCTTTTTAATTTCTCCCGAACACACTAGCTTTTGGGCATGGTACACAGCCCATCTGTTTGGTTTGGTGTTTGCCTGGCAGCGTGGGAGGAGCAGCAAGTAAGCACAGTCTTAGGCTTCAGATGTTTAAAATGTTGTACTTTCTCTTCCATATGGGGGCCGAGAATCTCTGTGATGGGCCCACGTAAAACAACTTTAAGACCCAAGAAGGTGAATTTTAGATGTTGCAGATATCTGTTACTCTCCCAAAGAGATTTGATAATGGATTATAACAGAAGTAAGGACCAGATATCTTAGACTCATCCTTTAGTAAGATCCCTGCACTTGATGGTGATATGTGTGTGGGGGGTGGGGGGTAGGGCAAATGATATACAAAAAGCTTGAGGTCTTGGCCTCTGACTTCAGCAACAGTTCGCTTGGAGGTCTTGGATAATCACTTTATCTCTTTCCTTTGCTCTCTGGGAAGGATCTCTCCATGGTACTCAATTTTCTCAAACTAGGTCTTTGTAGAGACTCCTGTAGGTGAACCCCTTCTACAGTGAAAGTGCAAAGTAACTGGAAGTAAGAGATCTGTGTCCCCCGATGCATTGGAACTCTAAGAGCAGTGAGTGTGCTTTACTTCATGCCATGCCTGAATTTGAACCCTCTCTCAGAGAAGCCCCAGCTGCATCTGATGGGTTTAAAGATATTCCTATCCTTTGACCCAGTAATCCCTCTCCAAGATTCATCTGAAGAAAATAACTTCAAATGTGCCCTGCATTTACGTGTAAAGATGCTCATTTTAATAGTACTTATAAAAATTAAAAATTTAAAGCATCCTAAATGTCAAATAACAGGGATTGTTTAAATGAGCAATGATATAGACATATGATAGTATACCAAATGGCTATGGAAATTATATTATTGAGGGTTATTTAATAATTCTGGAAAACTCTCATGATGGAATGGTAAGTGAAAAAAGCAGGAAAGCTCTACTAGAATTAGTATTTTTATGAAGCCCCTAAACGCATGCATAGAAAAGAAACTGGAATGGAGAATATTAAATTTTGAAAGTGATTTATCCAGGAGATAGAAATATAGATGATTATCATTTTCTCCTATGAGCTTTTCTAAATTTTCCAAATTTTTAAAATAATAAATAGACATTAATTTTGTAATCATGAAGTGTCTGGCCCCAATAGTTAAATATCCTCTGAATGAATGACAAATAGGTCATAAAGGTTATCCAAAATTGGCCGTTTTGGCTTGGGGCTACAGATCCTTCCAAGGCTTCTTGCAGCATATGACAACACCATTTTAGCTAATATGCTCAGTGGCCCAGTTGCATGCGGGCAGCCTGCACGATCTAGACTGGAGATGGCAATGGGACAGCAGAGTGGGAAGAAATGGCCTGACTTTCAAGGGGGTGATTGCAAGAGGCATGAGCTCTCTGACAGTTACCCGCTGCCCGGTGCTCCTGCCTACCAGTTTCGGGGTCACATTGGTGTTCGCAAGGGTCCAGGAGCCGTCGGGCACAGAGGTCCATGGCCCAGGGCCCACTAGAGTTCTGCTGAGAGAAGAGAACCACTTGGGCAGGGTTCAGCCAGTCACTGGCATCCAGCTGGCTCCCCTCCAGCAAGATGAAGCGGCTCCCTGCAGGAAGAGAGAAAGCAAGTGTGCCCATATCACACACACAACACACGTGCATGAGCCCCTGAAGATGGAGTAAATCCCAACCAGAGGATTAGTCCCAATCTAACGTCATCACTCTCGCCAGTCCCAGCCCATCATTAACCCCAGAGAAAGGGCTCAGCAGATGGAGGCTGGGCCATCACTTAGACCTCTGTGAGACCGGGGACGTTGGGCCCTCCAGCCATATTGTCTCCTGCTGCCTTGTCCCATCCCATCTTTCCAGGGTATTCTTCAGGGACACAGGGACAGAGCAGTTTTGTGATGGCTGTGGCATGGCCATCAGACCCAGCCACAGGCACTGGCACTTGTCCAAGGAACAGGGGCCGCTGCCTGTCTTCACATGCAATGTGACTAGCAGGCCCTCTAACGCTGCGTGAACGGTCCCCACCTGTTTTCAGCCTTACAGCAACCAAGAGAACAGACATTAACAAGTCAATTAGGTGCTCTGGGCTTAAATAATTCAGGGACTCTCAGAACCTATATTACTCCCTCATTATATTGGGGTCCCCCTGGATGAAAGTAAATTATTACTTCTGAGTTCTAGGCTTACAGCAAGTGACTGCAATTAGGAATTCTCACCCGGGCATACTAAACCAAAGCATGGCTAATTTTTAAACACCTCTCCTACTCCACTTAGCTCTTCTCTTCTCAGAGGCTAAGGGAATCTTGGTGTCTACCTACCTGTAGCCAGTGTGCTCTGCATTCCTCTACACAGACAGGGCTTATTTAAAAACAGGCAGATATGAGGCCAGGCACAGTGGCTCACACCTGTAATCCCAGCACTTTGGGAGGCCGAGGTGAGAAGATCGCTTGAGCCCAGGAGTTCAAGACCAGTCTGGGCAACATAGCGAGACCTTGTCTCTACAAAAAATAAAAAATAAAAAAAGTTAGCAGGGCATGGTGGCATGCACCCATAGTCCCAGCTACTCGAGAAACTGAAGCAGAAGGATCACCTGAGTCCAGGAGGCTGAGGCTGCAGTGAGCTGTGATTGTGCCACGGCACTCCAGTCTGAGTTGCAGACTGAGACCCCAACTCAAAGCAAAACCAAACAAATAAACAAACAAAAAAAAAGACAGAAGTGGGTGCAGGTATAGGAAAAAGGAGGTATTCTCTTTAGTTTGTTTTTTAACTTGTTTTCTGAGTTCTTCTGCAGGCAATCGAATCCTATTCTAAACCTTACTTATTTGAGTTTAGTTTTTTGACCACTATAGTAATAGGTAACAGTGACCTCTAGCTTCTCTATCTGTTACCTGGAAACCTTTCTCTTTGGGAGATTTGGTCACATCCTCAGAAGCATGGACTCACCATCTGCAATCAGGTGCTCAGGGACGTGCAGGGTGATCTTGACAACGAGAGGACAGCTCACGTGAGAGGAGCATACAAGGCCAATCACACAGCTGGTGATGCTGATCAGGGTCAAGGTAGTCTTGTTCACTGGACTTCGGGGAGATCCCACTGAAAGAAAGACACATGATAGTAAAAATCTTGGCATTGAGAGTCCAACTTGACCTTTCATTGCCCAACCTGGCAAACAGGGAGGCAGTTGGTCAAACTAGCCCAAGGAGGGAAGTCTCAGGCTGTAGGAGCTCAGTAACCTTTGTCCAACTGTGTCAGCTGTTGGAGTCAGAGGGGGCTTGGCCCACAGGTGGCCTTCAAGGTCAACAATGGACTGTTGATCACTGTCTCTCATCCTGGGCAAGGCTCACAAAAAGACTTCTAAAGGGGGCTTTCTCCTTCTCCACTTGTCGGACTGAGCTCCAGGCTCTTGCCCAGGGAGGTAGGGATGACTTGACCCCACACTGACCTTCCCATGGCTGGTCACAGAGCACAGAGCACCTCCACTCCCACAGTGCAAACAAGAAGGAAATTCCTGAGCAGGAAGAGCTTATGCTTACTCTCTGGTTGAGAGTCCTACCCAAGGGACTCCATGGGACCTGGAATGAGGGAAACAAGGACCCTCTGCTCTGCCACACCAGAAAGCTCTCCACAGTCCTGCGATAATCTTTGCTAGAGATTAAGAAACACTCCCGGGAGGCTGAGGTGAGTGGATTGCCCGAGCCCATGGGTTCTAGACCCGCCTGGGCAACGAAACCTCATCTCTACAATAAATAGAAAAATCAGCTGGGCGTGGTAGCGCATGCCTGTAATTCTGGCTACTTGGAAGGCTGAGGTGGAAGGATCGCCGGAGCCCAGCCAGTCGAGGCTGCAGTGGCCGGGAGCAGCCACTGCACTCTAGTCTGGGCGACAGAGTGAGACTCCCACTCAAAAAAAAAAAAAAAAAAGAAACACTCCCAGGGAGCTGGAGTTGAGGATCAGGAAGGAAGGACTTTTGTGTTTGTTTTGGGACTTGGGGTGTTTTTTCGTGTGGTTGTCTGTTAATTTTTAAATCTTTGTGTTTTGACTTTTAATTACTATGGTGGGAGGAGGATAAAATGATAGGGAGCAGAGGGGCCTTATGTTTATAGAAGCAGAACAGATATGGGAAAGTTAGAAAGTAAGGCATCAAAAGGCCTGGGTCTTTGAAAACGTTCATATGTTCTATGTCAACACTTATTATTGATAGTAGTAAAAGGTATTCATTGGGAAGACATTGTGGTAAGTGTTTTACTTGCATGATTTTATTTTTAATATTTGTTTCATTACAATAAGCCTGAAAGTCTATACAGTAACTACCCACTTTACAGATGAGGAAAATACATCTCAGGAATGAAGCTCCCTGGGGTAGTTAGCACCTATGAAGTGGTGACTGTGTGTCAGACCCCAGTGCTTGGGGTTTTGCATGGCTCATATCATGATCCATGACCCCAATCTTGTGAGGCAGTCCCCCTAGAGGAATAGAGGGTTAGAGAGGCTGTAGGGCATGCCCAGGGCCAAGAGCAACCAAAGCATGGAGCTAAGATCAAAACACATGTCCAAGACTGGGCCTGGTGGCTCATTCATGCCTGTAATCCCAGCACTTTGGGGAACTGAGGTGAGAGAACGGTCTGAGCCCAAGAGTTTGAGACCAGCCTGGGCAACATAGAAAGACCTCATCTCTACAATTAAAAAAAAAAAAAGCCAAGTATGGTGGTACACACCTGTAGTACCAGCTACTGGGAAGGCTAAGGAAGAAGGATCACCTGAGCCGAGGATGTCAAGGATACAGTAGCTGTGATCATGCCACTGCACTCCAGTCTGGGCAACAGAGTGAGACTCAGATGCAACAAGAAAAAAAAAAAAGAAACACATGTCCAATTGAGGCTTTAGCCCAAAGGATCAATACATGCACTATTCGCATTTTGAGTCCCATGGAGTCTTTGGAACTGATGATATTTTGGTTTATGGCTGTACCCATCCTTGGGGAATCATGTTCTGCTGAGCAGGTGTAGCCAGATGGGAGAGACTTGAGGGCAGCTAATAGCCTCTGGGTCCTCTGTTCTGGTTACCTGGAACTACTTTGTTCATGCTACTGTCCTGTCACAATGGAGTCTGTTTCCCCACTCTTACAGACCTCCAGCCCAGCCCAGGCCTCAGCACCAGATCTGCCAGCAGAACGTACCACAGGCACTCAAATGCACCACATCCAAAAACTGGACTTCCACCTTCTCTCAAGCCCTGTTCCCCTCCTACTTCCACTGCCCAGGGAAGGGCACTGCCACCTATTTGGTTTCTCAAGTCAAAAAAGTCAAACAAATAACCCCATTAAAAATTAGGCAAAAAACATGAATAGGCAGTTCTCAAAAGAAGACATACTAGCAGCCAATGACCATATGAAAAAATGCTCAGGTTCACTGATCATCATATAAATGCAAATCCAAACCACAGTGAGATACCATCTCATACCAATCAGAATGGTTATTATGAAAAAGAAAAAAAAAAACAACAGATGTTGGCGAGGTTGCAGAGAAAAGGAAATGTTCATTCACTGTTGGTAGGAACGTAAACTAGTCTGGCCCTGGACCCTGTGGAAAGCAGTTTGGAGATTTCTCAAAGAACTAAAAATAGTATTACCACTCGACCCAGCAATCCCATTACTGGGCAGACACCCAAAGGAAGATAAAACATTCTACCAAAAGCCACCTGCACTCATATGCTTATCACAGCACTATTTAAAATAGCAAAAGCATGGAACCAACCTAGGTACCCATCAATGGTGGACTGGATAAAGAAAATGTGGTGCACCATGGAATACTATGCAGCCATAAAGAAGAATGAAAGCATGTCCTTTGCAGCACTATGGATGCAGCTGGAGGCCATTATTCTAAGTGAATTAATGCAGAAAGAGAAAGTCAAATACTGTCTGTCCACAATTATAAGTGGGAGCTAAACATTGGGTACACACAAACATAAAGATGGGAAAACAGATACTGGGAACTCCAAAAGGGGGAAGGGAGGAAGCAGGGCAAGGGTTGAAAAACCACCCACTGGGTACTATGGTCACTATTTGAGTGGCAGGGTTAATAGAAGCTCAGACCTCAATATCAGGCAATAAATCCATATAACAAACCTGCACATGTACCTCCTGAATCTAAAAAAACATACACAAAAAACTCCCATTATGTCTAATCCTTCCTTCTTGTTCACAAGCCATGCCCTTTTCCTCACCCCCACCAATGCTGTTAAATCTTTTTTTCCCCCATTTTTGATCCAAATTTCTCTGGCCTCCCCTCTCTCCAGCCCCACCTACCCTAACATCTCATACTTGGGCTATGGCAGTACCATCTACCTGTCCCCCTGCCTCAGCTTCACGTCGCTCTCACCTCTCCTGCATGTTGCCCCCAGAGGAATCATCCAGAGAGCAGAGTGGACCACAACAGTGTTCTTTAAAGGCTCCCATAATTCCAACTGAAGTGTCAGGTCCAAGTCCCTGGCAGTCAAGGCTATGATGTTGCTAGTTTCTGCTGATCTTCCAGTCTTATTTCCTAAGCAACCCACAAACTTGCACCCTCAGCTTCATTCTAGTAAACATTTTACGGCTCCCTGACTGGGCCATTATAGTTTATGTCTCACTGACTCTGCAAAGATTATCTCCTCCTCCACAGAAGGCCATTTTGTCACCTTGTCAGTCTGGTATACACCTACTCTTCAAGTCTCAGCTCAAACAATATCTCCCTGTAAATGCTGCACTGCAACCTTCAAGAACAGATTCTCACTCATCCCTGGGTGATCTTCTAGCCTTTGGTGCACCCTGCTGTTCGAGCTCTTATCACATGGTGTCCTCACTGTTTACAGGCAATTGCAGCTGCTGGGGTGGCAATGACTTGCCACTGATATTTCTGTCTCTTCGGTCTTTCTGCATCATTAATCCACAACCCAGCATCTCTACCTGGCTTCAAAACTTGCCGTGGTTCCCTAGGACCCACAGAAGCAAGTGCAAACTCAGTCAAATAGGGCCCTTCATTAGCTAGCTCATTCTCCAGCCTCATCCCTGCCCTCCCTGTGTGCTGCTCACGTATTTATATCCTGGACGATGGTTGCCATATTGAATTATTTTTACTTCCTGTAAAACATCATGTTCTTTTGTGCCCTGAAGACTTTTCAGGTGCTATTTTCTTCTACTGACATGCCCTTATCCTAGACTTCTTTTCCTCTTTCAAGAAATTCTAAACATTGTCTATAACCCAGTTATAGATATTCTCGCCTTTTTTTGCCTCCAATTGATGCCAGGTGGAATTGACTGTCCTCTTTTCTGAGTACTCACTTTATTTGTATTATTAAATTAAGCCTTATCACTGTGCCATGTTTCCATGTTTTTACCACCTATCACAAAGCCTGACCCATAGCAGGTGAGTTATAAAATGTTTTTGCCAGTCTGGTGGATGTATCCAGCTCAAGTCAACAAACACAAACATCTATTACAGGCAAAATCTTTCACTAAGCATGCTGGGAAAATAAATTAGGCATGCCCCACCCTAATAAGCTTCCAGCCTGGTTAATAGCAATAAACAGTTGATGCATTAGGAGAGCTTAGCATTTAAAAGGGACAGCTTCATATTGTAAATAAACTCATCCTGAGTCATTCCCATGGATTTTCTTAAGCAGAATTCTATTAAGGCAGCACACGCCCTGCTTAGATCAGGCCTGGGTTGGCTGGGCCTAGTTTGAGTATCTGCCGTCCATAAATATGCAATGAACAGGGAGATGGGAGACCCTAAGCCACATTCTCACCTCAGGACCTGGGACATCAGACATGAGATATCCAGAGTATCATTGATCTCTTGAGAAAAGTGGTAGAAAGAACTTACAAAACACCAATAGCAGTGAAGCCTATGGAAATTAGAATTGTAATAAAAAAGGCATCTTCCAGGCTCTTGGAAGAACACCCTGACATGAAGGGAACTCAAATGGAGGTAGGAGAGAGCCAAAATGTATGTGTCTTTTGAGGGGAACTGGTTGACTCCTGACTGAGGGAAATGTTGTTGAGTGTAGCACAAGGTGATGCCACTCAAATATTCTCCAATCTCTCTTAAGCGGCCTCTACCTGAAATTATTTAAGATGGGCACTGAAGAAAACTGAGGTTGGGTGGACGTGGTGGCTCATGACTGTAATGTCAGCATTTTGAGAGGCCATAGTAGGAGAACTGCTTGAGCCCAGGAGTTTGAGACTCGCCTGAGCAACACAGCAAGAACTCATCTCTACAAAAAAAATTAAAATAAAAAATTAGCCAGGTGTGATGGCATGCAGCTACTTGGGAGGCTGAGGCAGGAAGATTGCTCGAGCTCAGGAGTTAGAGGCTACAGTGAGCTATGATCACCCTATAGTACTCCAGCATGGGTGACAGAGAAAAACCCTATCGAAGAAGGAAAAGGAGGGAAAAGGGAGAGGAGGAAAGTGAAGAAAGAAACATGAGGCTGCATGATGGAGAATTCTAACAGCAACAGGAGGGATTTAATAGTGCTTTAGCAGTCACCAAAAAAGGTATATTTTAATAAAATTTAATTCTGATAGTAGACCTATGCACGAGATTTTATTAACTCATTTAATATGTGAGGGAACTAAGGTTCAGAGATTGTGTTGTCTTTGTCCCATATCACACAGCAGGTAACTGGTAAAGTGATTGGTGCTTGGGCCCAGACATCCCTCAGTGTGATGGTGACACCAGCAAAGTCACACAGGTGGTGGCAGCAGCAATAGCCACACCTACAGCTGCAGAACATGAGAGTGGAGTGGCACAGATGGTGGCTGCATGGAAAGATAGCTCGGTCAGTGTGAAAGAGAATGGATTCGCTACTTGAACCCTTCAGGAGAAAGGAGGGAACTTGGAGGCTCAGGGTCTTGTGATTCTATTGGGCGAGAGGTTAAAGGTCAAAGACAGATACACACAACTTCAGGCCGTAGATCATCTTTCAACTACCCTGTCCACAGTCCCTACCCAGCTCAATCCCAAGGCTGATGTGACTGAGGAGGCAAGGGGTACATATACTATCCATCTTTTCACATAAAATGCACTTTATCAACTTTATTTTCTTTGTCTAAACAGCAAAATATGACAGCCGAGGCTTTCAGAAGGAATTGAGAGTCTTCTGACCAAGAAATAGCCTTTCAAACAACTTGGAAACTTGTTTGAGAGTGCCATTATCTGGGAGAGATGATTCTCTGAAATCTTCCACTCTAGGCTCTTCTTTCTTCCTTAGGAGGTAATACCAGGTGTGATCCAACAATTCTTCCTGGAGAAACTGGATTTGGTCCACAAACATCCCAACGCAACCCAACAAAACCCAACACCTCTGTAGCTACCGCTTTCCCCCCACACCCCAACTTGTTCCTGAACCTCCTTCACCACTTCTACCCCCTCCATTCATCTTACCTCTACTGCGCCTCCGGCTCCTTGAGGGGTCTGTGTAGAAGGTCAGCTGGGGGTCGTTTTCTGCCTCTGTGCTGGAATCCCCTTCAGGGTTCAAGAAAGCAGAACCAGCTGTAATGGGAAAGAACAGCCAAGACAGTCAGTGTTGTCTTCATGACACCAAACCATTGGGCAAGTTCAACAGAAAAACAGATAAAAACAAATGCGGACTGACTGACAATCTGGGAGAAGCAGTCATGGGGATTGGGGCTTCCTGATTACAGACTTATTGGATAAGTAGACCTTCATGACAGCAATCACTACAGTCCTCCTCTACCCAGCCACCTCCCTTCAACTAGGGCCATTTCTGGTACCTTTCTACCCAAAAGTATCTCCAGGGATAGATAGTGGGTAGAAATGTAAGAAAAGGCAATTTCCCTCATTATAGGTCATGATTCTGTTCATATGAGACTGAACTTATGCCTAAGGTACTTAGGAAATTATATTTTTATAGGTTTTATTTTCCTAGCTCTAAAACTAATATATATTTAATGCAAAAAGACAGAAGAAAATATGGAAAATACACAAAAATGTGTAAAGGGAAAAACCATGGTGTCCTCTAAATCCTCTAAATCAGCAATAACCTTTGTTAACATTTAATGTATATATTCCCTGGAATTTTGTAATAGAGAAACAGGTAAAGTTTGGGGTTTTTTTAACCTACATTTACAAACGGCATAATACTGTATCTTCTCTTTTTTGACTTCATTTTTTTCCCCATTTAAGAGACGGGTGAGCGATTTTCCATATTAACACATATAGATCTAAATTATCATTTCAAATGGCTGCATGGTAAGCCACTGGACAGTAGGCAGATGTGCCAGGTAGTTAGCCAATTCCCTGTTGATGGACATTTAAGCTATTTCCAATTTCTCGCTTGTTTAAACAATGCCTGATGAACAGCCTCTTACACACTACTTTGAGCACTTGTCCAATTATTTCCTAAGGATAAACTCTTGTTGGTGAAACTACTTGGTCAGAGGGTTTACACATTTAAATTTTTTTTGTGGTGAGCAGCATATAACTGTGCCAGGGCACGTCCCCTCTGGCCACACAGGAGAGTGTAGGTGGAGGATCTTGAGAGACCTGCCTCTACTGACAAGGAAGAATCCACCTGCAAACCCTAACATGCCCACCTCTTGCTTTGTTGTTGATCCGCTTCCTCTGGCTGCTGGAGGTGTGAGAGAGCAAGGTAGCCTGCTGGTGGTTGGAGTCCACTGGACTGGTGGCGATAATGTTATCTTTGTACTTGTTCATCAGTGATAGCTTGGCATTGTCACTTCCTGCACCAAGAAAAGTTGAGGTCAAAACTTTAAGAGCAATGACCAAGAGAACAGTGAGAGCAAGGGAATCTGCGTGAACTCAGCAGATGAGGTTTCACAGAATTGAAACAAGAAACCTGCAAAGTGAGAGACTGGCAGAAAGAAACTGAACTACTCCTTTTTGATTTCTAGGGAATTGCAAAGTTATAGAAGAAACAGTGAATTCAGGGGATTACAATTAAAAATCTAATTCAGCTAGTGACAAAACTAGTCACTAGTGATAAAGGCATCACTTGTAACCCTCTGGCTAAATACAGATGGCAGGTTTCTTTCTTTTGGTCAGCACAGGGAGTTAAAGAATTTGAGTTTGTGTGCATTCAGGCAGAAGATGCCCTCTCTCTTTCATCACAGTCTATGCCATCCCCTACTACCTCACCTCCAGCTATTTTTCACACTTGTGTTATCTGTCTAGCCCCAAAGGTATTAGAGTTTGTAACCCCTGTGTACCATATGTCTACTTGATGAGCCTAGACCATGCCAGATGCCAAGGAGAATCTGAGAGATGTTGCAGACACATCCCCTGTTCTCAAGAAGTTCTCAGACTTTAAGTCTTATTAGGAATTGGCTACTCATACAGAGTCTCTTCTAGAGAACAAGCAGAATGGAAGTTTCTGTGTGATTCTACCCTCTCAGACCCCACTGAAAGTCCATATATCTTCAGCAATATGTATAAAATATGCCTTCCTCAAAGATAACTGAGAAGTTCCTTGAAGGATTTGCTGAGGGTTCATCTGTGGGGATCTACTTATTCATAGAGGGTTGAAAAAGAAGCAGGTAGGCTACTGAGCAAGAAAAGTGTAGCCCTTCCCTCTCTACATTTTTTGACTCTGATCTTGTTCAGCTGGATCAGGTCCAGGTCTCTTCCAGTCAGTGTCTCCATAAATAGGCAATGCATCTGAGGTCTGATAACTTGGCTGTATTTCTTTCTTTTCTCTGAAGAAGTCCATCTGTAGAGACCACAGAGGCAAGGACAAGATAACACAACCATAATACCTTGGGCCTAGGTCTCAGCATCATAGAGCAAAACAGATGCCACTCTCCCCTCCACTTCAACAGAGAATTAAATTGCTTAAGCAAATATGTGATATACAAAAAGTCATACACACATGATTAAGTGATTTTTCTTGCTATCTCCTTATATCCCAGAGGGATGCTCAATTCATACTAAAAAAGCTCTAGGTCACTCTGCTTTCATTCAATGCCTGGTGGTAGTGAAAAGGGATCCAATTTACACTGTTCTTCTGATTTTCTAGATGAAAAAACAGCCTCCTTCATCTCAGGAAGTGGGTTATTCTTGCCCACCTGGGGAAGGGAACTGGCACACCCCACTATGCTGGACAACCTACAGCAGCTGTTCCTACCCAATCCCCAGCTCCTCAACACAGAGATAGCCCCTTGCCCTTCTCCCATCCCCACCTGGGGTGAGGTCCATCCCTGCCTTCTCGTTGCAGCCCTGCAGGGAGTCCAGGGTGCGGGTGACCTGGCTGGCGAAGTCCTCCCCTCCGTTCATGCACTCCCTCTGCAGGTGGTGGCGCAGGTCGGTGATGTCGTACTCATAGCCATCCAGGATGGGCGTCTCCCGGATGCTTAGGGTGCCACTGGAGTTGTGGCCCTGCACGCGGGCGTTGCGCAGGCTCTCCCGCCCGTGCCCGCCTATCAGCACAGAAGGGATGTAGTGAATCTCATTGGCCGCCTCTGCGCTGGCGCTCTTCTGGGGTTGCGGGACCCGGCGGCGTTTGCACCAGCGCCGGCGTGTGTATAGGATCATCACCAGGCACAGGATGGACAGCAGCAGAGCGATCATGCCACCCTGGAAAGAGAAGGCCACGGATGGATGTGGGGGTACAGGGCTCTTCTGCTGCCACCATCCATCACTCGCTCATTAATTCATTTATTTGGGTGTATTAAGTGTTTGTAGCAAGCATTATTCAGCAGCAATGGGACACTCTGCTGTGATTGGTGTTTCAGGTGAGAGAAAAATGCAGTTGGGATGATCAGTGCATCATTTTAAGTGATCCGGTTGCTTCTGGCTTAGCAAACAATTTGAAGAAAGAAGTCTTTGTGATTGTGTGTGTGTCTGTGTGTGTGTGTGTGTGTGTGTGTGTGTGTGTGTGTGTGAGAGAGAGAGAGAGAGAGAGAGAGAGAGAGAGAGAGAGAGATTTCAGCTGCAAAAATAGAGAAGAGGACTTATTTGTTAAGTCAAATCTGTCACACATAAAGCTGGTTCAGGCCATTTTTTTAAAGCAAGGTGGCATCTGGTTTCTTGCTGTCTCACATCTAAAAACTCAGTCATGGGTAGATTCTAACACTAGCTCCACCAATTATCAGTGGGCCCTATATATTCAACACCTCAGATTCCTCATCAGTATAATGGAGAAGACACCACTTAACCACCCGGGGTGGTTGTAAGAATTAGGTTAGCTAACTATGTAACGTGCCTCACTTAATACATCACACATCATCAAGGCTGCTCCCAGCATAACCTTACATGTCTCCTTCCATCTGAGTAACTGGCCCAGCAGGGAAAATCATTGACAAAACCTGAGAGACATTTACATTCACCAGGAATTTACCACCAAGTGTGAAGAAAAATCTCACCATCATCGGAACATGACTTTTTGGGTCACAGCTTTCCCCTAATCACACAGTCCTGAGTAACACTCGCTGTTCTTGCTAACATTCAGGGGAAGGGATTGAAATCCAAGTCGTGGGCTCAAACTAACGGAGGAGATGCTTTCTGAATCCTCTGGTGCTCAAAGGCCCCCACCTCATTCTTTACAAATCAGGACACCACTCCGTTGTCTGTCAGAGGTAAGGATGCAGTGCTAGGTGAGACTGAACAGCTGGCCTTGACAGCCGCCTGGGACTGTGTTTTTCGGGAGGCCCTTGCAAGCCTCATGCTGCACAGCACTCGAAGGGCAAAAATCTTCCCACACATAGCCTGTATCCACTCCCTTTATTTTGGTCAATATCCCTCCAAACCTATTTCATTAGGCCAAGGTGTGCCAAACGGTTCTTCTCTCAACCTTGGGCTTCAATCATCCCACCCTGTCATATAGGCTATAGACGAAAATCCCCTACCAATACCTAGGGGTCACCCACACAAGGCTAGGTCAAGAGTATGTCCCCAAACACATGAAGGGGGGCGTTTACAGTCTCCTAATAATTATTAGTTGAATTGATAAAGTTCTTCTCCCCATAAACCTTCCCATTTATCCCCCCTCTCCCATCATCACTGTGAGCAAAGGAATACACACTCATACACACACACCCACACCCCCCCCCACACACACACTGTCACTTTCATAAAGGCAGCACAGAGGAGCAAAGATATGGAGCTACCAAGTGACAGGCTACATCATGTGGCTTGTTGGGGACAGATGTGTGCTGACCTCCTGGTTTTCAAATTTTTCTTTTATCTGCAGAATGCTTTTTCCTGGCCCAATTACTCATGTAAGTACAAAGAAAGGGTAAATGCACTCAGGTTACATTGGGGGTGGGGCTCCTAAGCCAAGTGTCCTAGCTCCTCACTAACTGCCACCTCCTCTGCTGACCCTCCTGGGGTCCCTGCCCACATACACATAGCCCCCAGGGCCCCGCAGAACACTGCCTGGAAGACATCTCAGCACCTCAACAACGCATGACTGAACCCTTCACCAATTCACTGACACCAAGTCTTTGTGTCCAAACCAATAGTTTGGCAGAACCTGTATCTCAGAGTTGGAGCTACTAGCCTTCCCTTCAGCCCAAATTGGAACTGCAACAATAGGTAATTAAGCCACACAGAAGGAATAACTTCCTGACTGAGAGAAGTTGTCAGACATTGAATTAGGCTAGTGAAAATGAGAGGTAATTGTATTCCCTAAAGATTTGTAAGAATAGCAGCAGCATCAATCTCCGAGGAATGGCTTAAACACCATCTTTCCTGCTCACTTAGGGGTTTTTAGGAGCTGCCTCTGCTGTTCCTCTCTAATTCTCCTTTCAGTTGGTTACACAGGAGTACATGAGATCCAGGTCAGAGGTTCAGTCCCCATATATGCAGTAATAAAACAAGATCGGCTGTCTACTATCGGGCTTTTACCAAGCACCAGATATTTGTTCAAAATGTTCTACACTTTTAACTAAAAAAAAAAAATAGGATCAGTTGTTTTGCCATCTTACATTTGGAAAAGCAGGGGCACAGAGGTTAAATGACTTGCTCAAGGTCACAAAACGAATGAGCAGTAGGACTAGAGCAGGACCACAGTGACTCTGATTTCGGAACCCCCATTCTCAACCACTAGGCTACAGGCACCCTGGATGAGTGTTGCTACTGGAGATATCTGCAGCCTGACTTCTGTCTCACAAATTGCAAGAGGATAGAGTAACAGAGTGTAGATGATTCCACCCAGATCCATTCTCACTTCTCGAAGAAAAGAGAGTAACACATCTAGATGACAGCAGGGCAAAAGAGGAGCCGTCCTCCACAAAAGACCTTTTCCTAAGCACCTACTAAGTATTCACATCCAAAATTAGCTGGTAGTAAAAAGACAACACTCACATTTCAAGTTCTCTGTGCTAAAATAAGACTGTGTGTCACACATCCCTACATGCCTGGGAGACACAATAGGCCTGTCGAAATTTAGCTGAATTTCGACAGAGAAATTTTTGCTGTCTTTCAGCTTAGGGATCTGACAAACTTGGAGATGTCTCCTCCAAATCTCATGTTGAGATGTGATCCCAGTGTTGGAGGTGGGGCCTAGTGGGGGATGTTTGGGCCATGGGGGCAGATCCATCATGAATGGCTTAGTGCTGTTCTTGGGGCAATGAGTGAGTTCTGGCTCTATTAGTTCATGGTAGAGCTGGTTGTTTAAAAGGGCCTGGAACCAACGTCCCTTTGTTTCTCTTGCTCCCGCTCTTGCCATGTGACACTCCTGTTCTCTCTTCCCCTTATGCCATGACTAAAAGCTTCCTGAGGCCTCATCAGAAGCCCAGCATATGCCAGTGCCCTGCAAAACTGTGAACCAAATAAACCTTTTTTTTCTTTCTAAGTTACCCAGCCTCAAATATTTATTTCTAGCAATGCAAAATGTACTAATTGAATATCTATCGTTAGGCTCAGCCCCTTCCTTTTCTGATGAAGAAACCAAGACTCGGAGAAACTACAAAACTGGATAGTGCAGAATTAGCTTTAGTCTTGGGTCCTTCTTCACTGGTTTTAATTATGATGCCATTTTGGTAAGTTTATTTAAAATCTCCTTTATCATGTGTAGAGCCTAGATACTCAATTAGGAATATTATGTTCATTTTTCTAAAAATCATAATGCATAGGGCACTAGAAGAGTTTTGTGTGGCTAAGCCAGTGTTTTTAACTTCTCTAATTTTGCTTTAATAAAACATTTCCTTTGCTTAAAGTCAGTAACTCCCAGCAACCTCAGCTTTCTAATATGTAATCAGTTACCCAGTAATAAGCTTCAACCCATAGGTATGGCCCAGCAAAGGTATATGAAAAAGGATTCTTCAACCCATAGGTAAGGCCCAGCAAAGGTATATGAAAAAGGATTCTCAGGTACCCAAGCGATGGTAAGGTTCTTTTGCTTCTATTACCCAAATTGGTGACAGGTGTCACAACACTTTGCAACAACTTACTAATTGTGGACTATTATGTAAATAGTATTACACATTATGCTGTGTAATGTTAATTAATAATGTTTTTAATAATTATAATTTGTGAAATCACCGCACAGAAATTCCTCTGAAATGCTTACCTGCTCCATCCAGTGGGGAGGTAGCAAGTAGGAGAAATACATAGGCTCTCCACTATACTAGGAGAAGGCATGGGTCTAGCCACCTGAATAACTGTCCTTCTGTAGAGAGGACTTGGACATTTAGTGCTCACATTTAATTATCCCTGCATTCCATTTATATTTCCAGGGAAGTATCCTTATAAGTATATTTATATTTTCCAGTTTCAATAAAAGTCATGGAGGTTCTAGGATTTTTCTTTTAAAAAACTCAGCCGGGCTCGGTGGCTCAGCCTGTAATCCGCGCCTCTGGGAGGCTGAGGTGAGTGGATTGCCTGAGCCTGCGGGTTCGAGACCCGCCTGGGCAGCGAGACCTCATCTCTACAATAGATCAAAAAATCAGCCGGGCGTGGTAGCGCATGCCTGTAATTCCGGCTACTCGGAAGGCTGAGGCGGAAGAATCGCCGGAGCCCAGCAGGTAGAGGCTGCGATGGCCGGGAGTGGCCACTGCACTCCAGTCTGGGCGACAGAGTGAGACTCCAACTCAAAAAAATAAAATAAAATAAAATAAAATAAAATAAAATAAAAAACTCTGGTGAAATGAAGAGGTGGTAGGTAGAATGGAATGAAACCCTAGGCCAAGGACTGTGGCTAGGAGCTTCCTGATAGTCATGTCAAAAAGAGAAAGGCAAAATGAACACATGTTCTTATCTGACAAAAGTTTATTGGGAGGAACAAACTTCCTCTGGGCATTCAACACCAAATAGATTTCTACCTAGAGTCCACACACCGACAATCATAACAGGTAGCTATCGCACAAAGCTTTATAAAGAGAGTGCAGGAATTCTTCCCAAGTACATGCCTTGCTTTGAGTTTCTGCATTACTCTCACTATGTTCAGAAAGTATTTGTTTATTCATGTTAGCTTCAATTTTTATGACATCAAAAACTGAACATTAAGGTACTTCTGGACTCCAGTGACAAGTAACGAGTTGTAAACTTTGAATATTAAAAATAGAAAGCACTCCAAGCACTGACTGCAAAATGTGGAATTGTTTTGTTATTTTTATTCATTTTCGCATGATTTTTCTGATTATTCAATTGATTTTTTTCAAAACTGTTAACATTTTGTAACTAGAAGCACGTTTGGGATATATGAGAACTCCACATCTATTAACGAGTTCCTCGCAAAAAAGTGACATTTTGAAATATATTTTTCTTTAAAAAATCAATAAATCATTTCTACTGGCTTTAATAGAGATCAAAAAAATGAAATCAGCTTTTATTTTATTATGAAATTGACATTTTCGGTACTTACCTGAGAGAGTAGTATGAGGATTGTCAGGTAATTTGTAGGTTTTGGAATTTTTATGTAACAATGTGTTATATAACTTGATGGTAATTGTCCAGGGATAGAAAATTCTAGGCAGGTCTCCCTTTTACACTCATTCCAGTCCTCTGGGCCAACCACAAGACTGTCTCATTATCTGGCCTGTTTATATTCATCCTGGGGCCTGGGTCAAGCCTCCCTCCCTTAGCTAACTCCTACTCATCCTTCAAAGTCAGTTCAGTGGCACAGCCTCAGCCAATTCTTCTCTAGCCTCACTACACTGCCCATAGAAACCTTCATATAACTCCAACCACAAGTACTTCTACCTTTGTTTTGCTTGTCAATCTCATCTACTAGACTACAGACTTCAGGAGAACAGAGGCCATGTCTGACTATCTTTTATAGCTCCAGTGTCCAGCAGAATGTGTGGCATAAAGCAGATGGTCAATAACTGTGGGACAAAGGGAGGGAGATCAACATTGAACATATTTCAATATGAGCGTCTTCTATGTACCTGAAAGCTAAGCTTATATAAGTCAGCTGCTTATGTGACTTGCTCATTCAATCCATTACTAAATCATTCAACAAATATTTGTTGATACCTACTTCAGAAAGGCAATTTTCTAGTGGTCACTCTTATGAAGATACCGCAGTAAAAATATAGGTATGGTTCCTGATCTCTCTTGGAGTTTACATTCTAGTTAGAGGAAATAATCTGCATAATTTGGTTTTTAAAGGTAAATACAGGCACAAAGGAAGACGTAAACAGATGGCAGGTGCTGTAAATAGCCAGTCATTGCTTCTTTTCTTCAAACCAAAGAAACTGCAGTAGGCAAAGATATCTTGGACTAGACGTGATACTCTGGTAACACCCCATGGAACAGTGGAATCATTCTCAAATCAGTGTCATATGATCAATAAATTCTAGAACAAAAGAATCTGGATCCATTAAGTGTCACCAAAGTTTAGGGAGTCACCTGTGTTTCGTGAACTCTTGGCAGAGAAGTGGAAAAGCTAAGATTATGTTTCCAGCTACCATCTGTCAAGAGACTCCCGCGAATCAATCAGCTCACATTTCAAAGCTGACTTTCACCCTAGGAGTAACCAGAGGAGTGAATCTGAGACATAATTAATTATTCCTCAAGGCAACCAGACATACTGAATTCAAATTATATCCCCAAAGAAATTAAATGGTGGCTAAAAACTAAGACTCAAAAACCCAAGTTTGGTAGCTCATAGCTCTTGTTTTTCCTCACTAACAATGTCCAAAGGTTAGGGGTAAATACCCTCTCTGCAATAAGACAATTGCTCACATCTACCTCTGTCTTTTACAGGCGGCTGTACAAGAGCAGAAACACATGGAAATTCTGGCTATATTCTAATCTAGACCCAGAACGTTTCAGAGTTAGAGAAAAGATAAAGTAGACAGATAACTTCTCAAGGTCCCTCCTGATCCTGTGATTCTAAAGAGCCCACTGGAAAACTAGCCCTGAATGACTACTAACATACAAGTCCCCAATAAAATAACAGGGCTAACCAGTTGTGTGCCTTTGCATAAACTACATAGTCTCTTTGAATGTAACCCAGGCCTCATCTATAAAATGAGGTGATTGAAATGAAAGATACTTCCAACCTGAAAATTTCCCGATTATAATACAAATCCCTGTCAAAAAAGGAAATGGCTTTAAATTGGTAAACTAATGACAGAGAAAGTGTCTGTGAGTTCTTCCTGCCCATGAAAGCAAAAAACCCCCACAGACCAAGGAAATGATGGAGCTGGTTTTACAGAGGCAGTTCATCAACTCCATTTAACCAGTGAGCCCCAAGTAAGCAGACACCTTCTTTCTCAACTCCACAGAAAGGACTTTGAAACCAGATGATGCCTTCAAAGTGTGGTAATGTGTGCTTGACCCTGAGGATCTCTTTCCTGTTAGAAGGAGCCACCAAAGCTGGAAGAGGAAATGCCTTGGTTTCTTATCTGGCAGATTCTCTTTTCTATGGTGGCTAGTGAATAGGAATCCATTATCCCCTGCCCATCTCCTTCCCAAATGGAAGACAAGTGAAAACACTTTAAGCATATTAAGTAGCAAGTTCAATGTATAAATTATTAGAAACATTACCTCCCCTTGGGGGATTTCTGAAGTCTTTAATCGTGTGGAAAGGCTCTCCAGTTGCCATGGGCCACCACATTAATTAAGAAGCCTCAGTATGTCTTCTGGGGCTTCTGACAGGAATTGCATGGGCCACTGGCAGGGGCCAGCACCGCCTTGCCTGGTTAACCTCTCTCTGGGGCATGCTGCTACTACTGACTGATGCCTTGAGATATTTCAGAATCCCTTCCCCCACCCTCCTAGGACCAAGTATCAAAGTGTAGGGAAGAAACAGGATGTTTTCCCAAATCGTATCTCATTAAAATGCCATTAGCTGGATAAATATAGGAACCAGGCAACCACCCACAAACAAGAGACAAACTCTAAGACAAAGAGCCTTCCCGGTTAGGCAGGTTGATATTTGAGTGCCCTTCCAACCTGAAGAGGCCCTAAAGAGTACATTCTTTTAGGAGGTAGCTCAACTTTATGAGATTTTACTTCATTCATTTTGTTTTATTTTTGCTTTTTTAGGTCTAAAAGATTTTAGTATTGTTAGGTATGATCATTGCTTTTCTTCTTTAATCTGGATGTTTGTCTTCAATACCTTCACGAGGTTTCAGGAGTTTCATCTAATGAGAGCTTGGAACCCTACAGGGACAGTGGCTGGAGGCTAGTGTGCTGAAGTCAGCCTGGGCTATTTCAAGTTGGCCTCCTTCAGAATCTTTTTATAGAACTGCTTTTTTGGTTCTTGAGGTTTTTCTTGCCTCAGACCCTTGACTTTGCTTTCCCAAAGAAAAGCAAAGGAGTGCATATGTCCATAAGCCACGTACAGCTCTCTGATCATTAGTAGCCTGGGTTACCTGTCGTTTGCCTTAATGAGAATGCTGAGGCCATGCAGAGCTGGGTGAGGCAGATGACAGAGGGGTGACATGTCATGGGCTGGGTTTTCAGCCAGTGGATCCTCTCATTCCAGCAACTGGCCTAGATCCTAGGTGTGTGGGAACAGTGAGGAATCAGGCCACCAGGGCAGAGCTGAGATCCTCCATCCCTCTGTGTAGATTTAACAATTCCCTGGGAGATGATGTTCCCTAGTCAGACATTATGGGTGGGACCTCAGTCAGTGTCATGTATTGAGAGGTCGGCCCCATATATACCCCATGTGTGTGGGTATGTGTGCACATTCACGGACAGAAATGTCTGTATTATGCCTGGCAGGTAGGTCGGGAGATAAAAGGGTCCACACAGAAGCAAAAGCACTCCAGGTCACTGTCTCAGCAACCCATGGGCAGCACTGCACGTGACGGGTTCCCTACGTGGGCTGCGGGCACCAATCCTTCAAAACTTCACAAACCAAGCATGAAGCCAATCAATAAATACTGCCAGCTGGGTAATTCTCAATGCCTACTGTTGGCCACGTTTCACTTCTCCTTTCCTCTTTGTTTTTATGCAGTAGGTGATCTTGATGAAATAAAATAATAACAATAATCTGCTCCATTAGGACCAAATATTAAGGGAATTATTGAACAAGTAACAGAAGAGGCAGTGGGCAAAGTGTATGCTAATCATCATTTGATTTTACCCTTTCTCTCTGATCAAAATGGAGTTGTTAAGCCCTTCTTCCCATTTCCTCAAAAGTCAGGCAGCCCAGCCAAAGTGGAGGAGAGGAGGTCTTAGCTCATAGCTTCAGAAGCAGCAGCTGGGCTGAACAAATAAAAATCAATAACATTCAAAACTAGTCACTGAGGGCAGACCTTTATGTGAGGCACATGTGGGGACTCCAGTGACTTCAGATGGCACAGCCTATAACACTTAGTTGGGAAAAGAAAGGGAGAGTCAAAACAAGAAGATTTCTCAGAATTTGGTACATATTCATCCATATCACTATCTGAACTAGTGAGGAGCCTGAAGATGTTTCCTCCACAGCTAAAAACTGAGATGGACCCTTAAAGGCTGCACTCTTCAAAGATGCCTGTTGGTGGGAGGCCTTTCACATGGAGTGTGGCCTTGGTTATGCTCTTGTCCTGCTTACAAAGGCATATCCTAGACTTCATGATTGCCATGATATCTGGCGTGCCAAAGTCTAGTCAAGTATTCAGCCACCCTGACCCTGTTCTCTTCTACAGTGGAATTTCCAATGGCGCGGTCCCTGTCCTGGGAGAGGTGAAGACCACTTAGGTGAAGGTTCATTCTGTGATGATCTCAAAGGCCGCAAACTACCACGAAAGGATTAAGCATTTCTCAGCTTCCTATAGCAATCCCATTACATGGGCTTAATTCTCCCCCCAAATTCTTGCCCTATTTTGTTATTTTATTAACACACTGCTTTATTCCTATAGTATTGGTACTAATAATAATTACTGTTTGTTAAGCGTTTACCACGTGCCAGACATGGCACCTAGTGAATTACGTTCAATATTTCATTTAATCCTACCAGTAAATATAAGCAGTAGAAATTACTATTTTCATTTTTAGATGAGGAAATAGAACGCTTAGAAGGGCTAAGCAACCTGCCCAAGTTCACAAACCAAGACTCAACCACTGACCTTATTAATGTTGTTTTATGACCGTGCTGTGTAGAAAGGGATCCACTACTTCATCTTGGGTCCTAATCACCCCACTTCCCATTTTCTCCAAAGTAAACTGTGGACTGTCTTGCTCCTGCAACTAAGTCTTGGAGTTACACAAGCGAAGATCTCCAAATCTCTGCACTCAGTACTGCCTGCACTGCCTGCCCCAGATGTCTCCACTCATCTTCAGTTAAGTGTGATTACTGTGTTGACCATAGGCAGAATTTCAATAATAATGTAATTTTCCTAGGGGTGGCTATACTTGTCAGACTGCCATTTTGACACAGGCAAGGATATTCCATGGAAATATCTGTTCTTGGGTAAATGTTTTCTAAAATGGTATCAACTGTCTTCAGAGTCTAAGGGCAATGATACTCAACCATTTCCTTGAGAACAGTCTGCGGCACATGTGCACAGACTGGGTTCTCTTTGCCCTCTGTAGGCCCTTGTTCTGGGATTGGTGACCTAAGAGGAACAGTAGACATTTTTCACAATCTAACAACACACATATAAGACAGACTGGAGAGAAATATTGAATTTGAAAACTCCCAGGGAAACTAGAAACTGCATTAGAGACAGGTCACCCAACAAAACTGTGCCAGCCAATTGATTTGGAGAAGATAGGAGAAACTCTGCAGGTCATGTTTTACATTAGGACCTGAAGGGTGACAGTAATCACTCCCAAAGCATGTACTCAATGCCAGTCAAATACAGAGGCTAACAAAATTCTGACATATTGCTTTATGTTCATAAAGTTCCTCCAACTGGTAACCGATTTGACCCACAACACAAAATTCTAATCACGTGCCCCAAATTCTAATCCAAACCTTGGGGAGAACAACGGGCATCCATGGTCACATTCCTCATAGCTCCAGCTGTGACTCAATCCTGGCATCCAAGTAAGATGCATATTAGAGCTGAAGAATTGTAGCAAAAGGAACAGGCGAGGAAATTGAGGACTGAGAGAAGATACTGACGTACGAACACGATTAGAGCATCATATGCCAAGATCCCTTCCAAGCCCCTCACTCCTTGCCAGAAGCTTTGTCTGGCATCAAAGAGAGGAAGGAGAGGAAAGACTGGCAGTCAAAAAAGTCTTCTCTTGGGCCAGGCACTAAGTGTAGTGGCTCTGATTTCTCGCTCTTAAAAAATTATTACATTTAATTTCTTCTCTGGAATTAATCAAGCACAAAATCTGGAGAAAGGGCCTGGTTCATGGAGGCAATCTCCGAGGGAAGTAGTGACATTCTCTCTCATTAGGGCAGGCTTCATGAAACCACCAGCTCCAACACCAGCAGCATATTGTCTTTAGCTAATTACATTTTTGCTGGCAAATCCATCATACAAGTCTTCAAATGCTTCCCATCATTAATCTAAAAAACCAAAAAACCAAAAAAAGCCCAAGTATCCTGCCCTACCTCCTCCCCTCCTGGCAGTCACCCACCCTTAGCCATAGGCTGTCAGCTTTGTTCTTCAGTTTTCTGGGCTTTCTCTCTTGTGTTTGGCTTTTTTTGGAGAGGGCTGTGGGGGGTTGTGATGGGGTGAGGTGAGAGCTGTCACATAGGCCTGATTTCTTCACTAGCTGACCACAGCTCACTTTGTTCCCAGCCAGACGCCAGTTACTTACACTAAGACCTTGGGCACAGACCCAGGGCTCACCAGCCAAAGATGGTCCAGAGCAAAGGGAAGCTGGAATCTGAGCCTGGCTCTTCCCCACCCCCCATGGAAAGTGACAAAAGGTTCAACTCTGCTATTGTTTGTCAGATTTTGATTTACTGATCAGTGGCTCGATCATGCAGAGTGAATCCATAGGTCAGCCAGAGACATTCGCGCAATACAAAGGCAGTCAGGGGTTCCTGCTTCCAAGGTAACTGATGAGGCAGACATCATCTGCCCGTCCAACTGCCTAATTCTGTACCTGTTTTTCTGATCCCAGGAGGTCATTCCCAGACAACCTGCCATATCACTGTGAATTAATTCATATTATAGTGTTTACAGAGTTTCATTTTCTAAGTTTTAATAGTTGTGATCTTTCTCCTACTCTTAACATTCAATTCTGTTGCACAGGAGAGAGAAAGAGAAAACAAGGGAGAGGGAGAAGGAGAGGAAGAGAGAGCAAGCATAGGGCAACAGGGCTTGTCCATGCCTGTCTCTGAACCCTTACTCTGCCCCTCCATTGACAGATCCTTCCTCATATCCCTCCTGTCTACTCCCTTTTAAGTCCCAGCATGAGTCCTTCTCCTTCCTGAAACCTACTTTGATTACTCCAATCCTCAGACATATTGTTCTCCTTTAATTAGTAATGCATATTTGAGCTTTTCTTAACTAATCTTTAATCCCTAATTTTGTTGTTCCCCATATCATAGCTCTGACTGGACTTACAGGAGGAGATTGTGTTTTATGTCCCCTCTACAGCCCCATCCTTAGCAGAGTGCCCTGCACACCCTCAGAAAATATAGGACCCTCAGAAAATATCCCATTGCTTGATTACTTGTAGGGAAAGGCACATTCAGCTGGCTTGGTGAGACTGGCAAAGCACAAATAGTGTTACTTTCCTGTGTTTGTCGGTTCAGACCTAAGGACTCCATCTGAAAGCATGTCTTCATTCTTCTCAGCCATTCCCCTGGCCAGCCCTGAGAGACACTCCTCTGGCTGCAGAGCTCTCCCGGGAAAAAGCCAGCTACGGTTGGGTGGTCATTTCCTCACCCGTGAGGGTGTTCAAACAGGAGGTGCATGCTATGATCATCATCCAGAGGACTAGCTGTGTCTTCAGAACATGTGAAGGCTTATCTTCATCTAACTGCACTCTAGTGCATACCTTTCAGTGCCATCATTGAACAGATGTGAGATGGCTGAGGGCTAGCTTGAGTTGACAGAACTTTTTTTTTCCCCAGTAAAATCAACTGACGTGTACTTGGATCTAACCACAGAGGTCTTCATGAATAGATTCTCATTACCAGAGAGGTCAAAATTTGTCAACACATTTGAAAACACCTATTTAGCACCTAATATAGGAAGAGCTGTTCTACGTGCTTTAACAAAGTGAATAGTGTTAAAAAAAAAAGTCCCTTCTCTTAGAAACAAAAGTGTCAATTCATATATTTGTACATATTTATATTTCTGTTTCTGCGGAGTGACTGCAGGTAAGATGGAGAACTTCTTGTTAACTCTATTCTACAATTGAGGCAATTAAATTTGGCTTACCAGAAGGACCAAACATTGTCTCAGGTCCAATGGTTTTTTACAGTTTTCTCTGCCACCACATCATGACAGAGGAGACCCCACAGGCACACTGAAGGCTCAGTGTACTTCTGGCTCAGCTGTAACTCCACTTTTTCTCTCAGTCAAGAAAGCATAACAGAATGCAAGGTGAGAGAGAAGGACCTTACTGTAGATCATTTATAACTTTACTCTAATAGAGAAAAGAAAACTGGTCACAATTTTCAGCACTTTACCTATTATTAGTATCAAATACACTTGCCACATCTTACAAATGATGGAATTGTGCTGGGTATTTTGGCACTGTAGCAGAAGTGTGAAAGCAGCCACCAAAGACAGGAAAAACAAGCAGCTGCTGGCTTGGCCTACTAGGCTGGTCAGGACCCACTAGGTTGGTCAGAGACTGTTCTGATGCCTAGGCTCTGGGAGAGGCCCTCTTCGCTGTATAACACCTTGGGGTCTCACCCTGGTCCTTATCCCATGCCTCACAATACTCAAAACTAGAGTTACCTTTCATGGTAATTTTGCTCAGGATCTGTATATACACATACACACACAGAGTCTTATGACCTAGCCACTTCTGCTGGTGTACATGACAGTCTTCCCCTAAGGTTCCTGTCCCATGAATATGTGATGGAAGAAAGAGGGAGTGAGAGTTCAGTGGAGCAAAGAGAGCCACGACCACCAGAGAGAAGTCCTGAATAGAACATTTTGCCAAAGACTTCACAGCAGAGAGGAAAGGGCGCTGTCTGACCACACACTCTCAGTCCTAACAGTGCCTCTGACAAGTCATTCAGACATTTAACCTCCTTGAGCCTCCGCTTTCTATTTTGTCAAGCTTGCTCATCCGTCCTCACAGTCTTGCCCGTTTATTTCCAAAGCCCCTTTTGGCCTCTTACAAAAGGCCAGACCCTCTACTAGGATACAGAGAAGCGTAATCCTTCCCAGAAAGGGGTGCACACTGAGGGGAGATAGGCTAATGCACAGATAAGGATGCTGCAGAAATATGTACCAGGGAGGGCACAGAACCACCTCACCCAGTTCACAGGGAAGGGACATCAGGAACATATCCCAGAGGTAGTCATGGGACGAAGCTGACTTTTAATAAGAGTAGGAAGAGGTGACCCACTCTGAGGAGAAAAAAGACATTTCCAGCCATGGACCAACATGAGTAAAATCACAGATGTAGTAAACAGCAAGGGAGGCCCAGGAGACATGATGGAGCTGGTCAGGGTAGCGCACACAAAGAGGAAGCTGAGGCGTGAAGCAGATGAGGGTTAGGCCATGGAAGTTGAACGCCTTGGAAATCAGCCTTCTGAATGGAGGGATCTTCTCAAGGCTGTTCACCAGGAAGGGGACATAATTCGAGCTGGATTTTTATTAGAAACAGCCTGGTGGTGGTCAGAGGGAAGTTTGCAGGAGGACAAGTCAGAACACTGAGTGAACAGGTAGGAAACTCTTATATCAGTCAAGTGAGAGCGAGGGGTGGGGGCTGGAAGAGCCTGCACCAGTGGTGCTATGGTAGAGGAAAGGAAGACGAGGATTCGGGAGACATTTGGAAAATAAATGAGCAGGGTCCGGGGAAAGAGAAGGCCAGTTCCACAGCCATGCTAGGCACAGGAGCAGTGAGTCGGCGGGTACAGAAAGCAGGGACCTGGGTACTAAGAATGAAAAGAAAGCGCGAGGTGCGTCTGTCCCTCGATAATGACAATGTGCTCTTTGGGTAGGAGACATTCCTGCGAAGTACCTGTCATTTTCTTTTTGCCTGTTGTTTCTCGGCAACCCTGGTGACCTGGAACGATGCGTGAGGTAAGGCAGCATCTGACACAGATGCTGGATGCAAACACGAACCTTTGAATGCTCTTACGGTATCACACAGGAATAGTTACATGGCCCACTTCCCACTCTACCTTTTTTCATTAGATGAAATCAGGTGAAAAGGAACATCAGAACCAAGCTTGATCAAAGAGGCAGAGGAACTCTCAACGGGCTGCAGCCAGAGGGGCTCAGGATGCAGAAGAGGAGAGCAAGACAGAAAACGAGGTGCTGGAACTACAGTACCTCAGAGGAGCCTCCCACGCCTGACGGTGATGCAGGGTGGCCTTGTCCTTGCCTTGCCCTCCTCCAGAGGCTCCCCTGAGAACCAGTGAGACTTGCATGGAAGGGAGACTGGGAGGTGCCCTGTAGGTCCTGGCATTGTTACTCAGCAAGGCAGAGTTCACTGCCCTGCCAGGGAAAGTCCTAAAACAGACTTTGGCCCCTCAGATGTAACCGCCATCCTGGGAACTGGACACACGAGACAGCTGAAGTAATCGTTTCCATGAGAAAGACATACAGACTTGCTGGCTGGACTGGACTTACCGGGAATCACTGCCTCTGTCTCCTCCCAGGTCATTTTTGGCGGGAGAATAAAAGTCTTATACTCAAAGTTCTCCAGAGGTGATTTTGGGAGATTTCCCCTCCCCAGATGCCCTGAAGCTGGAGGCTGGAGGCCGTTCCTATGGTCTGCTCCCTTACATGGCTCTGGGGCCAGCCATGCTGAATCCAACCCAAGAGGCTCACGGAGAACTTCTTGTTAGCAGAGTCTGGGGTACAGCTAGATAGACTCCTTGGAGACACTAAGGATAAGAGCTGCTGAGCACAACAGCAGTTCAGAGCATCCAGGACACCTGCAGAGAGGCCCTGCTGGGCCACCGGAAGGGCTCACAGCCTCCGAACTCCTTCCAAAGGACCAGCCAGAGGTTCACAGTGGGAAGTGGCAGCACCTTCCCAGACAGAACTTCTCCATGCAACCCAACCTGTAGCCACACAGGTCAACCAAGATCGTTATTTTTCCACAGACCCTTTTCTCATGCCCATACATGGAAAACAAAAACAAGCAGAGTAGCTGCAGGGAATGGAAGGAAGTTTCTTCGTGTTTTTCTTTCAAGTGTGCGTCAACCAGGGATCACTAGTGTCCCATAAGACATTCACTTTCACATTTCTAGAAGGGAGGACCCAGAGACAACTTGCAAGTTCAGCTAGCCTGAGACTTGCAGGGCATAGGATGCAACCTGTCCACATGCTCCCAGTGTGTGCAGGCCAATGACTGGTAAAGGTGGCAAATATCTTGATGTTACCATTTGTTTGTGTAAAATATTATTTTTCCTAGCCTGTACGGAAATAATTAACTATAACACTAAACCCATGATTTTACTGACATTTTCATTTCAGATAAGGCTAAAATCACTTTAAACTAGAAAACCCAGTCAATTTAAATAAAAATATTCATAAAATGCTAATATAGATGCATAAAAATATACCAATAAAACATGAATGACTAAAGTTTTGAGAAGCTCATGCAAGCTTCTTACTTACAGATGAGAAAACTGAGACTCAGGAAGGTCAAGGGGGTTGCCTGAAGCTTCACGTGTTTTTGAGAGAAAAAGAACTATAATCAAAGTCTCCTGACTTGAAATTCAGCAGTCTTATCCCAACCTTAGGCTGCGTGCCTCATTGGCCTGGCTTTTAGTCTTTGTGGAGGAGAGGAAGCTGTCATGCAGACTGCACGAGTACAGCTGCATCCCAGGCCCGTCACTCTGCCATGGAAGCTAGGAGCCGAGCCCTGGGTGGGACCTGTGGGTACTGCCCCACTCAATCCCAGCTGGAGTCCAAGGAGGGTAACCCTATCTGGAGAGGCTGGAGGCCTCAGATGCTGAGGCTACTCACTCTGAGCCACAGAGCGTGGAAGAGAGAGGGGCTTGGACAGACACAGTCGGCCGAAAGCCCAGGGATGGTGACTAGGATGTATACACTCCATGACATTTAGGAAATAAAAAAAAGAATAAAACACGAATGCTTTAACCTCACTGTCGGGGTGCAGAGCCCTTCTGAGTTTGTTCTGTGTGATAGCTTACCTCGCTTTATAAGAATATGTTTGAAAGCCCACAAATGCTGATTTCTGACATGTTCACTCTTACAAATTCCAAGAACCTACAGGTCTTACTCCCAAAGTTTGCCTTCTTCTTCCTCAGACAAGACACAGGAACAAAGGAAAGGAAGGCTGAGTCCTTGAAAAAGCATCTGGGATTGATTTCGCATAGAGATTTTCCATGCAACCCTGTCTTTGCTATGAAATTGGGTAGCAGAACTCACATCCCAGCCTGCCCTAAGCAGTAGTACAAATCCCAAATGTAGAGACTGGGAGTGAGAGCACAGCAGGTCCCAGATACTACTCAGTGAAGCACCCACTGCTGTCAGTCATAGTATGGCGTATTAATAAACTGACATCTGATTCATCCCAAGTTAGAAAACTTCTTGACTCATCTACTGCTATTCATAGACGTCAGCAGCAGAGATAGAGGTATAGGGAGGGGAAAAACCACAAATAGCAAGGAAGCAGCAAGAAGCACCTGACCTTCCCAGATTTATCATGGAGACCCCCATGCAATGTCAGGAAAGGCCTTTTACATAGGTAGGACATAAAATGATCTTTAGCACACACTCGAAAGTGTCACAGCTGATTTTATAAGGCAAGGTCTCAAAGTACTGTGTTCACTCTGAGCCTTAAAGCAAGACCAACAGCCACCACCAACTCTTAAGGTAAAGATACATACCAGTCCCCATACAAACCCACTTTCTTATGATGTCATATCTGGAGGCATAATTCTACTTCTATTCTTATACACTTATATAAGGTACTTTTCAGTAAAGAGGTATTTTAACATATACAGGCATTTCATAAAAGTCTACTGTTATGTCAAGGAGGAGCTATCAGCCTCACAGGGAAGGAAAAAATAGCACATTTGCTAATAAGTATCTTGTTTATAACTCTCTTGTCAAGTCTAAGCATAGTTTTGTTTTCATCAACATCTGTCTTTGCTAAACCCATCAGTGCCTCTGAAGAGAGGCTAATTTGCTTAGATTTCACCTGAATTTGTGAATATCACACACCTTGAATTTCTAGCAAGATTAATCTCTGTCAATGCCTGCCTTAAGTGACAATTACAATCAATTTACAGGGATTTGGCTAAAACTAGCAAATTATTATCTTTCACACTTCAAATAGAACCCTAAAACTTCTATCAGGTCGTTAGATTTGTTAGTATTTATTTAGGCTCTGTGGACAAAATGAGGAGAATGTACTAGATTGGGGTCAGCAAAAAAAAAAAAAAGAAAGAAAGAAAAGAAAAAGAAAAGTGGCCCACTGACTGTTTTTATAAATAAAATTTTATTGAGACACGGACACACATTTATTTGTACATTGTGTATGGCTGCTTGGGCACTACATTGGCAAGAGCTAAGTAGCTGAAAAAGAGCTTGTATTGCTTACAAAGCTGAAAATGTTTACCATCTGGTCCTCTACAGACCCTGGTCTAGATCACCCTTGCTGTTGTCCATGCTAGGATTTCTCTGTGGATATATAGCTGGTTGCATCTACTATATGAAGTCTAGACTGTCTCCAGCCAGGGCCAATGAGTGTGAGTTTGAGGTCAAAGATTTAAAGATTTAAAGATGACCTCAGGTATGAGAGAGAATCCCAGAACTTTAGAGATGAGCAGAGGGTGAGTGAAAGACAGTGAAATCTGGAGACACAATAATAGCATTAGGAATCAGAATCTCTTGAGTTCTCCCAACAGTGCTGGCCATGAGCATCACTCACTGTTCTAAGCCTTCTTTTCTCATTGTGAATGGAAGTAACAACAACCTTTGTATGGGTAGAGACCTGGGCAGAAAAGCAATTCTCATAATGACATAATTTGGTTTGAATTAAAAAACAAATAAATTAGTGAAGCTCTTTCAGGGAAGCTGGAACTGGGATTATCACCCTAGACCATAAGATGCCTGCTAGGAAGCCCTGTACACATGAAACAAAAGGGTCTTCATGATGACCTGAATGTGCATGACTGCAACCCAGTTTTGCAATGGGCCCATTCTGCTGCCCTGAACTTTTCTCTGAGCACCATCCTCTAGGACTACTGTGAGAGGTTACTATAATTCCAGCTGCTTGTCCAGAGTCCTAAGGAGGTGGCCCCTGGGTGACACGTTGCACATGAGATTGTTACCAACAGCTTGCATGCCCCCAGGAGTACCAAGCTCATATTTACTGGGTACTTCCCATGGAACAGATGCTGTAGGAAGTGCTTTATAGGAATCATCAACTTATTCAATCATCAAAGCAACGCTCTGAAGTAGGATCTATTACTATTCTCATTTTATGCATAGGGGAAGGGAGTTTAGAGTGATTAAGCAATCTGTCCCAAGTCACTAAAAAAAATCTAGTCAGTAGAACTAGGATTTGAACTGGTCTCTCTAATAGCAACACCCTTGCTGTAAACAACCTCACTAAAACCCCTGGCTTCTCAATGACCAGTGTCTGCTCAAGGCCAGTCCCAAGCTTCTTTGCAATATTCGGTCATGTCACGTAATCCAGCTCCTCTTCACCTCTGGAGTAGCTGGTAGACCTCACCAGGATAGCATCTCACCCACTTCTTTACTTGTCTTCCTAATCTTCAAGTGAGGGGTTTCTGCTGTCTTAGTTAAAAGAAATAAAATTATTCCACAGTCTGGAAAAATGGAGAAATCAGTCAATCCTGAGGTCACCCGGTAGGAGAATCTTATAGCAGAGTAGAGTCTGGAGTACACTTGCCTTGAATTCTGGCTTTAAGTTTCATGGCCTTTGTAACCTAATTTACTTTCCTGAAGTCTCCTTGTTCACATCTGGAAAATGGGAATTAATATCTATTTCACAAGATTGCTGTGGGAATTGACTGATGGTATGCATGAAAATGACCCCATACAATTCCAGAGACACCGTGAGGACTTAGTGAGCAATAGCTTTATTACTATGAATATTACCAGTTTTTAATATTGATTGAAACCCCATGGAGATTATGACTCTGGCTTTCAAAAGGATCTTCGGGGATTTTTGGAACGATTTGAAAGTAAATTGTTGGCATCTATATCAAGTGAGCTGAGATTGCTGAACAGAATATTACATCAAGTTGTTGAAAGATATCAGTATCCTTTTGAAAATTTGGCCTCTTAACTATTTTTCTTACTGTCTAGAGAGATGGGGGTAGCTTAAATCTATGAAATTCAGGAAAGTGAACAGAATTGTAAAGAAGATGTAAAGAATGGAAAGGAATTGAAAAGAAGGTAGACACTTCATTTGGCTCACAGTTTTGTCAACGACCATCCTCAAATATTAGGTATTAATAATATAATTAAATGCTGCCTAAAAACAGAATCTTGCCTTACTCATTTTATATCTATTTAGTGGCTAAAAAAATTCTGAAGCTTGATATAAGTTGTTAAATGAAATAATGTCTAAATGAATGAATAAGTCAATGATTCTTTTAAAATCAATGATTGGTCAATAATGCTTTAAAAATACTTTTCTGGATTTTAAAAATTCCCTGAAAAAGTGTAAAAATATATATATGGAAAAACCTAAGTTTATTGTTACATGACTTTGACAGTTTCAGAGCTGGAATTCCCCAATTACTCTCTTCCCTTCCCTGCCAATAAACCCACGGCCAGCTGTGAGGTGGTGTGGCTAGAGCCAAGGTTAGCAGGTGGGATTAGCCAAGCTGAACAAAATTCAAGCATCTGAGGTTAGCTGCCTGGTGTAGCCACAGAAAGAAAAGTTGTGTTCCATCATGGTAGGGGTTCTAGTGCTTGTAGAGTTATTAGTGTCAAAGTAAAAATGGGGGAAAGTGTCACATAAGTCTCAGCAGTCAACAGTCAAGAAACAACATAAGCTTGCAAAAGGACATGTAATGAATATATATGGCATACTCACTATAAGTCAGGAGATGTATTGAGTGTTTCTCAGAGTATACGGTCTAGACTCTGCCGACTGCCTTGATTCAAATCCTGCAAACTAATAGTTTTTTATCTTTTGGTAAGTTGCTTAGCTTGTTTGGTTCTCTGCTGTAAAATGCTTTTCATCTGTAAAATGAGATAATAATGAATCCTGCTTCATGGCATTATGATGATAATTTTAAAAAATAAGTTAATATATATTGAAAACACTTAAAGCAGGTCTGGCATATAGTAAGTGCAAAATAAGATTTCGATGATGATGATGTCTATGATATCCTTTGATTGTCCTAACATCTCTTCAGGTTAGGTTTTAGTATGCTTGTTGTACCAAACAAAGAACTTGTGGAAACACAGTTTCTCTGTCTCTGCTAAAGGAAATGGTTCTGAGCTGTGCCTGGAGTGTGCCACATAAACCAACCTCCCCACTATGGCCACCAGAAGAAGGTTAAGGCTACATCCACCTATGGAACAACTGGATGAGAAAGCTATGGCAACAAGCTAGACCCATCTGCTTCTTTCCCTAAGGACTTGGAATCAGAAGGAAAGCAAGGAATTTGACAGCAGTGGGAACAAATTTGGCAACACTGTGAAGCTGAGAGAAAGTTAAGATGGGTCACAAGTGAGGTGACTTGATAAGTAAATGGAACGTCAAACACATAAAAGCATGAAAATAGAGAAAGATTTCTAGAGTGAACTAGACAAAGAAGCAAATTCATAGCAGGAGGAGCAGTAGAGACAAGTGTGAGGGAGCCCAGCCACAAACCATGGAGGCTGCGGGTGGATAAGATAACTTGGTCCTCAACAACTTTCCAGTTCCAGCCTTCATGGAAATCTGCTTGGTGGATTTAAATAAAGAAATAAATAAATCAAGAGACTGTTGTCTCTTTTATCGCCATACGAATTTCTATAGTGAAACTCCATTACGGAGAAGGCCTAAATGGATCTCCATTCTCTAAAAGTAACAGCCTAACCAGTGCACTCATTTTGTAGATGGGATAATGAAACTTCCAAAAAGATCAGCAAATTACCTAAAGTGGTAAAGTCGGGATTTGACGCATAATCTCCCAACTCTAAAAGCAGTGTTTTTTCCCCCTATACCCCAGCTCTCGCTTTACTGGAACATGAGAAGGAATTAGAACAAAACAGATGAGCAACTAAAACAGCTAACAGACTCACTTGTACCTGTGCCAGACGCACATTGGGAAGAGAGGCAGAGCCATCCCATGGTGCCTGGAGAGGAATTTGTGCAAACTTAAACTTAGTTGGCACTTGGCATTGCCCCAAAATAGACCCTGGTGTCTCCAGGATTTTGCACATCAGTTTTTCAGAGTCAAACAAAAAGCAAAGATGTCTTGTTTTAGTAATTTAGCTGATTATTTTAGGAACTGCCCACCATTTTTCTAATGGAAGATGAAATGCACAGTGATTGTCGTGACAGATGGGAAGCATGACTAGTAAGTCAGTCCAGTTCCGTGATGGATGGCTTGAATTGTGAGCAAAGTCTCCCGTGAACTGAACTGAGACCTGCTTTTTGGTACTTTCCAACTTATTACTCTAGTTTTATCCTTTTGGTGACACAGGGCATGTCTAAATGCTCTATTTGTTTCTTCAAGATCAGAAGGATGGGCCCTGAGAAATTAGGGTATCCTAGGTTGAACAAAACAATTAGTATCAATTGACCATGAAGATACAAGTGACCTTGATTAATAAATTTGCTAATGAAGTTTTGTAACAGATCTGCTGAAGGCAAAAGGTGTTGACGGGAAAAGCAACTAGCTCCCTCTCCTGTGTCCCTGGACACTTAATAAGTACCTAACAGTCTTGATGACACACAGTGATTGCCAGCTTGGAATTGCTCCTTTCGACCTGGAAGTGGCTGTATTCTAGGAGTGACAAGAAGCCCGGCGTCCAGCAAATGCACATGCCATACATGGGTAGCTGGGGTGAACTTGAATGTAACAGGAAGAGCAAGAAGGGGGCTTTGACATAAAGTTAATATGCAACAATCGATATGCAACAATGAACAATGGAAACAGGATCCTAGAGTTTCCCATAGGAGTGTACTGCAGGTTTTGTATTAACTCAGTCCCAAGTGCTACTTTTCCTGAAAGGAACTTCTCTGGAGTGCTCATGCTACTTGTTAGACTCTGAACTTTAGAATAGCACCCACACTCTCTTTTGTCCCCAGACCTTGTTCTCTACATTGCTTCCCCCCAAAGTGAACTCTGCACCTTGGGCCATCTGAGACTCCTGGAAACAGGGAACTTCTGGGAGCAGGCTGAGGCCTCTGGTGGAAACAGCAGTTGAAGGGCATGGGGGCCTGCAGATAGTGACCAGTAAGCCCCACACAGCCGGGGCTAGTGGTTCTGTGTAGTACCCAGTCTTGAGTGATGGGTTCTGTTTACAAAATGCTCAAAGGACAGAGAGATGCTCAAAGATTTTTCGCCACATTTATTTTGTGCTGAAGAAGGCTGAACTACAAAAGATATTCTCTGCCAGTGGAGTTATTAATACAAAAAGTTATATCTATATCTATATGTCTATATATACATGTATATATAAAACTAAGGCATTTTTGAAAGGCTACTGCTGTGAAAAACATACTTAACTAACCTATATACATAGAGGAAATTTATGAACACTGCCATCTTTAATTATAAAGATGAAATATACAGATAATACATTTAAATTCTATTACGAACCATTAAATTCCTTTGCATACTTTAAGAATAAAAATGTAGATCATATGGCATATTAGCAAAAGTACAATATGGAAATTTAAAGCCAGACAGAGTCTGCATATCTGATATGAAGTCATACTGAAAGCTGGTCTTCTGTGGAGTAAACAATTTGCCTTATAACTGAAGAATTGCTTGGCTTTTGGTTTAAGCTCACACCCAGTTTTCATTTGCCGATTCTGCTTTCACTTGTTCGAGAGTTTGCAAGAGTATCCTTGTGTACTTTCATAGTTTTGAATGTCAATTATCTTGAAAAATTTGAAATAAATCTCTTCAGCAAAGTTTGAATCAAGCAGGAGGTTAAAATACATCATTTGACCCTCAAAGCAATAATGTAAGATTTCAAGAGGGAAATCCAATTATTCTATGCAAGGGAGAAATGGTACCTCTTTGGAAAAAAATAATTCAAAAATTTTAGGATGTGATTGAAAAATAAGAAAAGCAAAAGGTTTTTCAAAGTTTTAAATTGCTGAGCTCCCAGCTGGGGTATTGGTTTTCTGCAAGTCCACAATTTTGCTGATGGTAGATTTATACTGGGCACAGCACAAGAGAGGACTTGCAAATTCTCATTCATACAATGTCATAAGGATACAAAAAGGGTTTTATTTTACTTCTCATTCTCTCATTACTTACATCTTGTGTTTAAAACAAAACATAGGAAATTCAAAATATAGAAATAAACAGTAGTCTCTGCACTGAGGGAATATGGATGGGAAAAGTGTAAATAGCAAAGGAGAGAAATGTAAACTTTAAGGTTTTCACAGAACCATTAATTCCTTCTGCACATATTGGGTTATTTAGGATTATCAGCTAAGCTTTTAAATATACATTTTCTTAACAAAGAGGAAAGGTTGGACATATTCATGTTTTGATAATAACTTTATTTTTTCTCTTCTTTGAATTATGCTATTTTGATCCAATCTACAAACTGCATCAATATTGATCATTCGAGTTAATGAAAAATAGCCTTGCTATTGTTATTTAATAGCTAACAGGTTTGGGGTAGTAAGATTTCATTTAAGTGCGTTTCACTGTCCCATATTGTTACAAGATGAAGAATTTTGCTATCTTCTGACACTTATAATGCTGTCATATGGATTCCTCAAATAACTGCCTACTTTACCTCTAAAGGATATGGTGGTATAAATTGCATCAAATAAAGTCTACCGATCCTTGAGTCTCTTAAGAGGAAGCCATCAGAGACTCTAGGAACGACATCTTCAAACAGGATACCCTCAGGCTTGATTTCTAAGCTGAGGCAGATATACAACTTCAGACTTTGAAACTATTTCTAGAATAGAATCCTAGGGATAAGAAAGGCAGCATGTGGGGTGTGTGTATGGAATTGGAATGGAGGTGAATGAGATGGTCAGGTGGGCTGCAGTCAGCTCTACTGTCTACCTCGTCTTTGACAAGGAGGGGAGGGAATACTTAGATCTTCAGTTCATCCTGAGATTCCTGTTCTCCTGCAGAAGTCAATAGCCTTCCTGAATTTCTCGTGGAGTTGTGGGCCTGTCCATGTACAAGACGCCAAGCCAGAGACAACATAAGACTTTCCCACCCTCGCCCTTTGCTTATGCCTTTTTATCCTCTACCTTTTTCAGCTTGGTTAAAAATAAGATACAATAGACTAAAATAAAGCTGAAGGAATAATCTCTTCCATTTTATTTAGAAAACAGAATGTCATTGGTAATCTACCATGGGTGATGGGTAACACATGAAGGAAGAATCTCAGAGACAGGTTTAAGGCTGGTTCTTGCTCTCTCTCCATTTCAGAGTCCACTGTCTATTAATCCCTACACAGGGGATCACATAAAGAAGCATCAGGCATGGAGTGCTTCTTTTAGGAGGTATTTTATTACAGGACACAATCTTTTATAGGACTATTTCTATCTTCAAATCCACCCCTTTCCCTCTACACACACACACACACACACACACACACACACACACACACACACACACACACACACTTCTCTAGAGAACTTATTGAGCACCTCACTCTGAGAATAGATAGTGGGATCTTTGCTACATTGAAGATATATATGATGCCACAACTAGTACAAGCTCCAGACTGTTTGTCTTTCTGCAGATCCTCACACTGTCCCAGTCCCCACTACACTCCCCAATTGACATATTGCCTGTCTTAACCTCCTCTATTTAGGGTCTATCTCTGAGACACAATCACACCCAATATTCATTTTTTGAAATCGCTACACACCTTTCTTCACTCAAAACATTCCACTGGTGTGACAAAGACTGGTTATTTGAAATGGTCTTGGACCGTTTTTTTAGTCAGACCATAAAATAAAATAAAGACAACATGGTCATTTGTTGTGCCATCAATACTTGGGCTTATTCAGCTGAACTGCCTGTTCCAATTGCTCTCCAGAAAATACAAGCTGCATTCAAGAAAACCATTCCTGAGAGAAGAAAATACCCACTGGTCTTTGATTAAAGATATGTAAGTATTGCAACTCCTATGCTATAATTGATTAATTTATACATGTAAGGCATAGCAATCTCATTTACCTGTCTGACTTCTGGCCTTATCTGGAATGTTGAGGCTTGCCATTTGCTATTCAAGAACTCTTTTTCTCCACCATAAAGTTTAAACAAAATGTCTTGTGTACATGCAGGTAACCTACCAAACCAGTTATTAGTGGGGACACTGACTGAGGAAGATGTGGAAGGCTCACATTCTGAGATTTTATTGGAGATTTTATGGAGAGATTTTTCATCCAAAATTTTTGGATAATGGCCACTTTTATCTAAAATGCACTCAGTTTCCCTCAGTCTGATACACAAAACTAAAGAGCATGTAGGGGTGGTACCAAAAAAATAGATGAATTAAAGTTTAGACCAAGAACCTCGGCTGGTTCTGTGTTGAGTTTCCTAACTGTGAAAAAGTCTATGTTTTCTTATGCATATAGCTGTGGATAACCAGTCAATTCTCACATGCTATCAGGCTACCCTATGAGCAAATAATGTATTTGGGTTACCAGTATGTCAATACATAAATATCAAATAAAACAGGTATTTTTTTCCTCCACTGAGAGATTCATTCATTTATTTCAAAAATATTGATTAAGTACCAATTATGTGAATGCATTGTTCTTGGTGCTAGGAATACATCAACAAACAAAACAACACCAAGCAGAAACCCTTGCCTGTCATTGTAGCACCTTCTAGTGAGATTCTAGAACACAAGTTCCTAGAATATTAGGAGGAATTTTCTATTTTTCTTCAGGCTTCAATTTTCTAAATAGGAGAAAGGATACTGATAGTGATGTTTCTGTGCTGAGCCAGAGGGAGAAGCAGGTACCTATTAACATGCCCTTTATTGTGAGAGAGAGAAAGCTGCACTGCTGACTTCTTCCTGGCTAGGAGAAGATAACAGAGGACTCGGTAGCAGCAAGCAGCTTGGAAATCCAGTCATTTAACAAACATTTATGACACAATTACTCTAAGGTATTCATATACACTAGCTGGATATTTTCTTTCTAAGACAATCTATTGTCTTCATCTAATGTCATCTCTGGTTTGTAAGAGTTACTCCATGCCTGAGTATATTCCTAAGGAGAACAGTTTGTGCTGTAGAAATAGGTGCAACTTCTACTTACACCACATGTGAATGCATTTCCCACGCATGGGCAATTTACATATTAACATGATCAATGATCATTATGGAGTTGGGTCTTATAGAGCTATGTCTATAGTACCAAAAATCCTAATGTCAAGGTGACACAAGTGATGGCCTAAAAGGCTGAGACTGTGCTGCTCTTACCATGACTGAGATGTGAAGAATCCTCAGCTCCTCTTCTGCTGACTCATGCTGGGGTTCTTCAGTTGGGTCTTGTCCAGGAAGGCTTGGGGCACCATCTTGGTGATGGATGTGAAAAAGCAAAGTGCCATTCTCTAGCCACTGCTGCCTCCAGCGCACCAAAGGGATGTCCTCTGTGTTCCCTGAGATCTCTAGAGGATAAATATCAAAGGCACATGTGAGAATTTAGATAGGACCAAGTTTTCATCTTCCTAGCCACCGGTACCAATTGGCCAGTTTCATCTGAAGGCATCAGAGCGTTCCAACTATATATAGTTAGGTCAGACCCTGCTACTCCAAACCTCAAGGAAGGAAGGCAACCCCGAGAAGAAAAAAATTATCCCCCATAGATCATTCTACCATAAATCTACTGAGCCAGAACTTCACCCATTGAGAAAAATACCAAGATGAAAATTCAAATTCTTCCCTTATTTCTATGATCAATAGCATCTTTTACACAGCTCAGTTTGAATACCTGATAACCCCCAAGGTAAATACAAGGTTGTTTGCCTCTTATAAATTTGAAAGTGTGAGTTCCTCAGCAATTACTCCTAGACACACCAGTAAATTTACTAAAGAGAGAGTTGGTAATTACTGTGCAGAGAACTGCCATTTATGGAATCGTCCTGGGAGGTTACTACAGAACCAATGGGGCTGGCAGGTTATTTCTAAAACCACAATCATTTGCTGCATAGTCCACTGGAGATGTCTGATAACTTGCTATGACAGGCAAAGTAATATTTTAATTCCCTTTAATTTTGCTTTTCAGTTTTGCAGAGCAGAGGTGGTGTACATGAAAGAAGCAGTGAAGAATTGGGTCCTTATTAGCAACACACTCACTGCCTCTTAGGGATCAAGATCAAGACACCGGACTATCATCAGTGAATTAATAACAAAATACCAAAAACCTGCTATGCCCATTACACTGTAGTAGGTGCTAAGCTAGTGCTGCAGAAATACGTTGTATACATGGTCCTCTCTCTCATTTTCCTAAGCAACATAATATCAAAGCTTTATGATATTCCACAGTAGAAAAACCTGATTAACCCAGCCTCTCTTAAATTTCATTTGGCCCTAACCATGACTTCTTTAACAATTATAACCACCCCAGGGAACTAGCATTCTGCTGAACACACTTTAGCAGACCACTGCTTTATAAAATTTCATTTTTTTAAAAGCATGGTTTCTTCTCCCCAAATTTATCACCTTTGGTCCCAAATCAACTTCCTTAGACATAAGAAAAGATGTAATAAGACACATTTAGAATGTATTCTCATCAAGTACCACAACCATAAAAAAGAGAGCAGCTTTAAATGTTTATGGAGTTTATAAACATCTTTCAGTATTTGAGAGAGGACACAAATGATGTTATTTATTAATTGACTGATTCATTTATTCAACAGACACTCACTGGGCATGTATTGTGCACCAGGCACTGTTCTAGACACTCAGAGGCTCATCTAAATGAGGTCCCCCCCACCAATTTCTCCACAGCAGCCTATCATGAGTGAATGTGGCAAGTGTGACACCAGGTACATAAAGTTTTGTGGGAACACAGAGGAAGGAAAGAGTAATCTTGCCTGAGTGGAGAACAGAAGAGGGGAAAGTGGCCCTCTCAGAGGAAGATGGTATTAGTCTTAGGCTTGAAGGGTAGGTGAACTTCCTTTCAATAGGTAGAGAAGTAGGAAAGGCTCTGCTAGGAGAATAAGGATCAGGAGAAAGGAAAATATCATCCTTTCAGGGTAGGTTGGTAAGAAGATTTCATACAAGCCACATTTCAAGAACTTGTCCCAAGAGACACTGACTTGATTCCCTTCCTTGTTCTACCACTTCACAGACCAGGAAGAAGGTAATTTTGAGAGGATAAGGGAGGACAAGGAGGCTACAAAGACAAAGGGATTGGAGCTCCCCTTAACCCTCAGCCCCTCTCCCCAGTCACCAAGGGGACTCATTCTTCCTGCTGGGCTGTTGAGCAGTTCATGATCTGGGATGCGATCTACATAAGTATCCAGGAAGTTTCCACGGGCGGGGGATGTGAGGATGGATGATCCCTGCACCCCCATCCACGTTATCTGTAGGCATGGCCCCATTTAATTAGTGAGGGCAATGACACAAGTTCCTCCAGGAAAAGAAGCCGTTTTTCTGCTAAGGAGGCTTCCAGATTTCCAGGTGAGGACAGACTTGGGGGAATGTCTCTGAGGGTGTGTGCTTGGAGCAGCAGTGAACCATGGCTCTTCAGAGGAGGCCGGCAAGCCCCACTCCACACGCGGGCACTCATCCTCATGCCTTCACATCAAGGCCCTCCTGGGAACACACAACCTTTCGACTGAGTCGCTGTCCTGCCATTGCTGTAGAAGCCAAACTCTGTGTCCTTCTCACCACAGACACAAAATCACAACCAATTATGTCTCCTAATAGAGCACCTAATGGTTGTAATTAAATCACCCAGAGTGGCACACATTCAGCTTCCTGTCTGAACCCGCTCATGCCAACCTGGGTTCATTTCATACACATCTGGACGCTGCTCAGCCCTTCTTAGGAGGATCCAACTTTCACACCTTTAAAGCACTTAACAAACCAGACTTTCATTTCCCAGAAGATCCTCATCAAGTAGGTCTGGCTCATTACATCTGTTTTAACCGTGAAAGCAAAGACAAGGAAATTCCTAGACCAAGGTCACCCCAGTCTGACAAAGAACAAAGACAGACAATGAATGGTTAGATCCCCTCCTTGCCCAGCACATGCTCCAGATGACATAACCTCAGAGCATGTGCAGAGAGAAGAAGCCCTTGAGTAGAAAATCCACGTGGATTTTCGAAAATTTTATGCTGCAATATTTAAATTTTTTGTATAAGGTCTTAATATCCCATTTCGTCTTTAAAAATTGAGATATAATTCACATACTATAAAATTCACCCTTTTAAAGTATATAATTCAGTGGTTTTTAGTATATTCACAAAGTTATGCAACCACCACCACTGTCTAATTCCAGAACATTTCATTGACTCAAAAAGAAGCCCTATATTCATTAGCAGTCCAAGTCTTTTCCAGGGTCCTAGGCATGGTGGCATCAAGGAAAGAACAGGTATGGGGGAGGGGGGACTGACAAAGCACTTTCCTGGGAAGGTGGTGGCCTTGGCCCCCAGGTCAGTCCTCTGAAACTCTCTGTGGGTTATTCATGTCCATCCTGATGGATGGTGAGATCATGATTCCACCTAGACTAGACTCACTACAGAGCACAAATGGTGAAGGAAAGAAGGCATCATCCCTGCCAAGGGCATCCCATCATTTTTCAGTTTCCAGGATAATTACTGAATCATAGTTTCTTCCTTGACTTTTTTTCCCTTTCCTGGCAGAATCTGAGATGGAAGCACTAAAATGCTGAACCAAGAACTTATTTACTTATGCTACATCTGGCTTGGGTCAACCAATGAGAAAACACAGAGGGCACAGTAAACATCTTCTTGTGAATTTTTTCTCCAGCCAGACTGAGATCGGAGCTTAGAACACTGATGTAATCCTGTTGGCCCAGATGTCAGCAAAATATCTCAGGAAGAGGAAATGTTCAGAAATTGCTTTACCAATGCAAGCCTGCCCTGAGACTCACAAGGAGCACATTTGGGAGGTGATGAAATAGTTACTCCATCCAAGGCCAGGGGAAGATAGCTGATGAGACTCAGAATCTTTGCCACATTGTACTGAATAAACCAAGTGCCACCAGGATCCTACAGTTGTCTCAAGATACCAGTACCAATGCCATTACCACACTGCGGGGGTAAGGCATCCGAAAAGGGAAAGCTGTCCTGACTTTTAGCGTGTCCATTCTTTCCTCAGCACCTCCCAAAATTCTGCCACTGCCTGGAATGTGCAGAAAGCGGGCACTTTTTATTCTTCTATACAATAAATATTTTGGGAGCATACCTCTATTTCCTACATTCAGCAAGTTGTGGCCCATGGTCCCTACTCTCAAGGAGCTTTCAATCTAAAAGGAGATGTGAGACATGGGGATGAATAAGTGTTCCAAACAGTCACAGCAGTGCTGAGTGAGAGGGTGGAACTTGGCCAGGCATCAATGGATGGGAAGGAATAAAATGAGAGAAAATGTTGGGGTGGCAATTCCAGATGAAGAGAACAGTGTGTACAAGGAAACAGAAGGGAAACTGCATGTTTGCAGAACCACAGGAGGTCTGGTTAAGCTGCAGGGGGGAGGATGAGGAGAAGAACTGACCAGGACAGAGGCTAAAAATGCAGATTGGTGACAACTGTGGAAGTCATGGATGCTAGTTTAAGGCACTCAGAGCTAATACAAAGTCACCCAAGATTTTATTAAGAGAGGAATGGAACTAAGACTCAACTTAGGATGATCAGGAAGACCCCCAGAACAATGGCAGACAAAGCAGATTCAATCAAGCTCTCACTGTGACTCTAGCCCTATATACTGCAGTGACTCAAATAGCAAACTGGGGTTCAGAAGGCCTAGATATGGTCAGAGTGACCTTGAATTTGTTGCCTTGTTTGGAGCTTTTTCATCTGTGAAAGGAGGATCTGTGTATATGAACTTCAAGACTCTATCCTGACATTCCATGATTCTAAGTCCAAAAGGGTGCACCTTCCATGACCACCTATAAAGATAAGGTTGATGTCCTAAACAAGTCAAACTTTCTCTCATGTCTAACCTATTACTCCACCCCTACCTTCCCACTGCATATAGGGGAGATAGGCTTGGGAAGATTTGATGAGAGGCCTCAAGAGCCAGACCATCTTCACACTGGACTTCAGGCTGGTGAGAAAGACTGTCATTCACGCTGGTACAGATAAATGGTTTCTAAGAAAAAAATCTTAGCGCTTCCACATGCAATAGAGATCTGGAAAGATGGGACCTTGGGCAGGGAAAGTCGTAGAAGAGAATGATTTGGAATAGGGAAAAAAAGGCAGAGGGAAGAAGAGTAAGATGAAATCACTTTTAAATTAGTTTTAGCCATTGTCTAGTTTGTGGGCTGTGAGCTTGTAGCACCATCTTTTTGCGGGGTTAGCTTAGGATACCTACAACTCCGCTGCAGAAATTCCTCTTTCAGCAGTTACAACTTCTCCACGCCATCCAAGCACCTTGTTCCTTCTTTGGGCATACCCTTATGCTAAGAGCACTCAAACTGAGATGCTAATGCATATCAGGTCAGGATCAGAATTTCCCCCAAATACAACTCTATGGAGGACCTGATCCACGACTCTCTCTTTCAAAGAACTTGACAACTTAAATCCAAATATGGATTTGAACTAGGGAGATTCTCAGGTATCCTTTAATTCACCGAATTGCTTAAGAATGGCTTAGAGCAATCCTGGCAATCTGGGACTCTTTTTCACTACAGGCAAGGCTGAGTTTCGAGCTGAATCCAGCTGAGTAGTAATGAGGTTGCTGCGGTTGCCGAGGTCAAGGCAGGAGGAAGCATTAAGTAGTCCATTTTTAGCCTCATGTTGAGGGCACCTGATGAACTGACCCTGCAGTCTTTCAAGGTTGAGGTTGACACCCCCTGATGGCCATGACTGACTGCTGAAAGACCTTGCTTAAATCGGGATTTTCAAACTTGCTGTTAGTCTTAGAACGCTTTATCCAAGCCAAATCTAATATGGTTTCTGAGGAGATTCCCCAGAGCAAAGTTAGAAAAGAACTGTATCAACTGGAGGACAAATACAACACACTACTATGAAGGACCCCTGCTGTGAAGGGGCTGGGGTGTCCATGGGTTATTAATTTTGTTTGGTTGTTTTTCAATTTTAGTAAGTGTTGTAATATAAAGAGCCTTATATCCTCTGTGAAAGAATTATAAGGGAACAGGGACATCTCTAAAAATAGAATCTAGCTACACCTCCATCCTTGTGCTATCTCAGTGGCCATTAAGAGCTTCCCTATGTGATGAAGATTAAGCTCAGAACTTTAGTAGCCATAAGGCTACCGTCTAAAACTAAGAATAGGCCGGGCTCAGTGGCACAGCCTGTAATCCCAGTGCTTGCGAGGCCGAGGTGAGTGGATTGCCTGAGCCCGCGGGTTTGAGACCCACCTGAGCAACTTGAAGAGACCTCATCTCTACAATAAATCAAAAATTAGCTGGGTGTGGTAGCACATGCCTGTAGTTCCAGCTATTTGGAAGGCTGAGACGGAAGGATCGCCAGAGCCCAGCAGGTCAGTCTGGGTGACAGAGTAAGACTCCAACTCAAAAATTAATTAATTAATTAATTAATTAAATAAAAATAAGAATAAAGAGTGGGTCTTGTCTATCAGATGGTGACTATCATTAAGGTTACCAGAGATAGGCCTATGATAGAACTACCCCCTTTCCTTTATTCTTTTTCCTTTCCTTCCCCCAGCCTCTAATTTTGGAGTTTGAAAGATATTGATGGTAGGTCTAGTTTCCCACATGGTTTCATTATGGTCTTCTCACTGAAACTATTAACAGTGGTATTAACTTTCAACACCTTTGTAAGAAAATAACCTGCTTATGTCAGGGGTTAATAACAGTAGGGGATCACTAATTATCCTGCTAATCTTCACCCTGGTATCAAACGTGACCCAAGTCTTTAATGTCTCTGGAACGGCATCCTCTAAAGACCCCGACTTGTTTCATAAACATAATGACAGCAGCACATTAATGTCCTGGCCATCTGTGAAAAAAGACGAGGGGCAGATGAAAAACAAAGGAGAAGGATACAAAAAGAAAGGACAAAGTCAAGAGAAGTGGGGAAATAAGACTAGCCAGGAAAACAATGGCCTTTGGGTTGAATTGGCTGGGCCTTCACACCTCTCGCCATAGGGACCATCTGGTGTGGAGTTCGGAAGTGATACATTCCAGAGTGAGAGCCACATAAAACAGAGAACCCTGCTGGGCTCGAAGTCAACCAGCACAGATGTCAGGAACACTGTTGCTTCGCTTGAAGTTTGTGCCTATTTAGGCCTAGCTAAGTGAACAACAAAATGGGAAATAGCCTAGCCAGGATATTCTGTTGTGAAGCTACCCAGAGACCAACTGGGAATGGAACTCATGGTTCCAATGTTCAACTCACTGTCTGCCATAGGGCTGCTTCTCTCATCCCATTCTCACTCCTCTGTCTCCAAAAAGACTTGAGCAACGGGCACAGAACTGTGTGGAACAAAAAGCTTTAGAGCAAAATAGCTTAAAATTTCAAAAATTCCTCACCCAGCAGAAGCACAGAAGGTTCACTTTTCAAGTAACTAGATCTTTTCTTGACTTACTGCTATTTGAAATAGAAATTCCACTTGTGACTAGGCAAAGGATAATTGAATTTCTATATCACCTGCTTGGTGACATTTGCCCTCAAAGGCAAAAACAGAGCCTTAAAGCATTAATGACCCAGTGACCAGGACAAGAAATGGAATGGCAGATTAGAGAGTGTATTGAACAGTGAGCCTGGAGATGGGGCAACTCTAATCTCTCTGGAGTCACTTTTCCCACCTTCAAGTTAGGGTACTAGATTTCTCCAGGAACTTGCCAACTCTAACCATATATTTCAGTGACACAAAAGCAGACATGGCACTTGGCTCTAATTTGACTCCACATCAGGTGCAGGCTGTTTTTTGTTCATGCCAACTGAATAAAAGTCTCTGTGGAAATTTTTTGGGTTTTGTGTGTTTTTGTTTCAGCTAAGGTCTCATTTTGTTGTCCAGGCTGGAATACAGTGGCACTTTCTTTAAAAAAAAAAAAAATTTTTTTAACTTTAAAGATGTGGGGTACAATTCAGGGTTAGGTACACAAATGTTCAATATGCAGGTACCCTTATTGATGAGGTGTGCCCCTCCCTCCCCTGGCAGTTGCCCTCAACTTCCAATCCCACCAGCCCCCGTCTCGTGGCAGTTTCTCACTACTGACAATCCCTTTCTCACAGTATTGTGATAATTGTTCAAGGTTCACTTATGAGTGAGAACATATGGTGCTCTGTTCTTTGTTTCAATGATAGATCATTGGGTATGATAGACTCTAAATCCATTTAAGTTGCTGTGAAGTCCATATATTTGTCCTTCTTTATGGCTGCATAATATTCCATTGTGTATATGTACCACATTTTTTACCCAGTACATCTTCGATGGCAGCATGGTTGGTTCCATGTTTTTGCTATTGTGAATAGAGCTGCAACAAACATGTGTGTGCAAGTATCTTTTTGGTAGAATGACTTGAGTTTCTCTGGGTATATTTCCAATAGGGGGATTGCTGGGTCACATGGAAGGTCAATGTTTAGTTCTTTCAGAAATCGCCACACTGTTTTCCAAAGAGGTTGCACTAGTTTGCATTGCCACCAGCAGTGTAGAAGCACTCCTTTTTCTCTGCATTACAGTGACACTTTCATAGTTCACTGCAGCCTCAATCTTCTGGGCTTAGGCAATCCTTCTGCCTCAGCCTCCTGAGTAGCTGGAACTACAGGCACATGTCACCATGCTCAGTTTTTTAAATTTTCTTTTTCTTTCTCTTTTGGTAGAAACAAGGTCTCACTATGCTATCTAGGCTAGTCTCCAAATCCTGGGCTTAAGCAATCCTCCTGCCTCAGCCTCCCAAAATGGTAGGATGTCAGGCATAAGCCACCATGCCAGGTATTCTATGGAAGTTTTTCAAATCAGACTTTTCTCTGGAATATTTCCAGTTCAGTCTAGCCTATCAGTTTATAGGGTAAAGATCGACTATATTGAAACTCCTGAGAGTGCTCTATTGAAATGCCAACAAAGGGCCCCCAGTAAGAAAGAATCATCCACATATAAATGCTTCCAAATGATTTTCAGTGAGTTGTTAACCTTTGATCAATTATGTTTATGCAGATAAGGTTAGCCTGACTCTCTTTGTGGTCCCACCAATATTTCTTTATAGAGCTATACTCTAAAAATCAGAAATGTTAACTTTCTCTGAAACTGGCCACTCACCCATTTCTCCTTTTCCAGAAGAGGCTAGGATGGACTAAAATGAACCAACACAGGAAGTAGGAGTGATGAGAAAAAGAAAATAAGCACCCTGGATAGTCTCTGGGGTGGCTGGGGGCAGGAGCTGTGGGAAGCAGAGGGTGGCTTTTTAAATTGGCCTTGATGGAAAGCAGCGAAGCTTTCTATGGATGCTGCTGGAAGTAGGTCACTCTATGCTACTCTGTGCTGGCATGAATAGCAATCGAGCAGCTACACGAACATTCTATTTACCTAGTCATGGAGACAAAAACATTACTGTGGGGGGGAAATGCAGCCAAAGGTTCTGACACAACCAGAGAGATGAGGAGGCATTCAAATGGCTTGTGATTTCATCCAAAATGATCTGCTTGTTCCTACCACAGTGTTTCTCTGGATCTTTTCAAACCTCTGCAAGTTTATCCACATGATACTCATTAAAGTCTCATTTGAAAGGGAAAAAAAATCCAAAGCTCTTTGAAAAAGGCAGGGTTATCTGAGCTGCAGATGTAATGGTAAGAGGATTTTTTTTAACTCATATCTATTTCTATTCTCCACTGCTACCTGATTGACCTTTGTAAATTGAGATAACGGCATGCATTTAACAAAATCTGACATCAAGTAAGATGTAAAATAATCTTTAAACTCTGCAATGTTAAAATATGTATTTACAGATCATTTCATACTTTGCAATGAGAATAAGTCATTCTGAAACCTGAGGTTTCACGACTGGAATTCTGATTTGAGCTTTGCAAGTCCTTGGGGACTACTTCCCTGTCATGAGGCATTGGGAGCAATATGGCTGCCTGGGGTTTGGAAAGTCAGAATGCTGGTTGCAGGTAATTACAAGGAAACTGTCTACTGGACTAAGTGAGAGCTCTGTTCATTCCAAATCCTCTCCCTTATACTCCTGGCCTTTCATTTGCTATAATTCTCTGATCCTGAACTATTTCAGTAACATCCCCTCTATGGCTTTTGCCTTATAAAATGATTGGAAAAATGAATTGATAATGACAAAATGTCTCCTGTAAATGAATGACCAAAGGAGGATAGCCTGTTGCTTGCCCTAAACTGTGTTGATTCATCTCTATTGCTAATTAGTACTGGCCATGCTAAGAAGCTCTTTCAATATGCATGAGCTAGCTTAATCCTCAATGACCCTTTAATGTATTTGTTTCCTTATGTTACAGATAAGAAACTTGAGTTCCAGAATAGTCAACCTATTTGACCAAGTTCACTCAGTTAGTAAATACTAGAATTGGGAGTAGGGGGAAGCCTAGGTCTCCTGTTTTAAGGTCACTCTTCTTTTTCACTATCTCAACATCCATTTCCTCACTGTGAAAATCTCAGTCTCAGGATAATACAAGGTGATTAGCAGTACCTGATATTTAATGAACACCAATCAATATCAATATCATCATCATCATGATTATTAATTCTGTTGTCATTATTAGTATCACTCACATAAATCCTAAAATTGAGCAACAGTCTTGGACAGAACTAAGCAAAGGGTACCTTTAAGTGGCTCCAGCTGCTGAAAAGTCTTCAGCAATCCAGGAACTGTAAGTCCAGGAATCAACTCAGTTCCAGTTGAGGGACCTGGACCAAGTCATATTTGTACATTTCTGTAAGTGCTCGTTAGTGAAGTGGACACTCTTTAGATGTCCCTGATAAACTCCACTTACCCCCTCTTTGCTTTAAGACTGGCCACGGAGGTTTTCACAGAGGGCTGCCATGCTACCCAGGCCCATTCAAGGCCGGCATGCAAGACCAGCCCTAGGGAGCTTGCTGTCAGGTGCTGAGCAAGACACTCATGAATTAAAATAGGCAGGTCCTTCCAAAGGACATGGGCATGATGACTGTGGTCAAGGAAGAGGGAAGGAGCAAATGGAGGCAGTATTAAGATAACAGCTGAGCTTTTCTCAGTGGTAAACTAAGTCTTTCTCTGCAGACTAATCCATATATAAGTACCTGTTGTCCTAAATGCCAAAAGATACGGCACTCAAGTGGAACCTTCCTTTCTCGTGTCCACCCTGAAGAACAAGGACTGTCTGCCCCATTCCCACAGACATGTAAGCTCACATTGCTGACCACAAGCACTGCCTTCCTGCACATCCAGACAGCAGGGCAGTCTGAAGCTAGAAAGCCAGCCATATTCTCTTCCCTCTAAGCCATTTTCTCCTGCGGAAAATGGGAAACTCGAATGCTGCTTCTCACTCTAAAATTCTCTGATTTCATTTTTGTTATCTTCCTGTGATCCGCCATTGCCATAATGGGGCTGGACCTCAAGTTCCTTCAAAGTAAAGATGAGACATGGCGATAATCTTAGAATCTCTGTTGTGTTCTTCAGTCGGAGAAGGAAGAGAGGGAATTCCACAGACTCAAGCACGTGAAAAACGCATAATGATCAACCCTGTGCTATGCCTTGCAAAGGCCTTTCTTACAAAATCCCCTCTTCATTCACCAATCCTGTGTGGGAGGATTTATAGAATTAGAAATCAGAAGACCAAGAAGGGTAAGTGACAATTTGAAGGGTTAGAGCTGATAAGATGGAGATAGCAGGGCTCAAATCCAGCCCTCTGACTCCTAGCACAGTGCTCTTTCTACCATACTGTGCTGTCAACCAAAGTGATGTTTATTTACACCGAGAAATCATGAGCCACTGTGCTTGTATTTCAGCTTAGTGAATTAGACATACAGGAGATACACATCAACAGCAAACACTGTCAGGAGTTTGAAGAGTTTGTGCTTGTAGATTCATGAATGAAACTGAGTTATTAACCAAATCACATTAGTGCATAAATCACACAGCAATCTGATGTGACTTCACTGTGACAGACTCCCCCAAGGATGAGACCTGTTTAGGCCTTGCTTCCATTTACTAATCTGAAGACTCTGCACACGGCTTTGAGTCCACTTCTGCAGGCTAATTTGCGTGCGGGCTCATGACAGAAGGGTTAGGATGACCTCTAAATGACCTGACAGGCATATCTCCATGGAAATCTTGATCCAACCATTTAATCCCTGCTGGGTAAATGATTTAAAAGAAACACAAGGCTACTTGATTGCTAAGGTGTGTTGCTGCTCAGCTGGGAGTAACACACATTGATTGGCAAAACCTTTTCTTTATTATTGCCCTTTCTATATTTTCTATCTTAATTCTAAAGCCCTCTCCCTTCTATAAACCCTCCACACAAAACACGCTTTAAGGGGCTGGAAGTGGGAAGTAGGAGCCATGCATTCTACACAAATAACACCTTTTAGAAAGCAGGTGAAGTCCAAGCGTGATGGCTCATTCCTATAATCCCAGTATGTTGGGAGGCTGAGTTGGGAGGATTGTTTGAGCCCAAGAGTTCAAGATCAGCCTGGGCAACATAGCAAGATCTTGTCTCTACAAAAAATAAAGGAGAAAAAAAAAAAGAAAACATGTGAAACCTGCACACCATTTTGCACTTATTAGTGGTGTCACTTCTCACATCTATTTGTTTCTTGCACTCTTCATTGTGTTGGTCACTGCACTGATTCCTGTGTTTCAGTCTTGGTATATATATTCTCCTATACATTTCATGACAGCACTGGCCCATTCATTAGAGGCTGTAACCCATACAATTTTTGCTGTGTTTTGAAAAATGAAAAAAAAAATGTGCTGGGTTTTCTGCTTCTGATGTGTAAGAGCACACTCTAAAGGAGCACAGTTGTAAGTTTCATAAATAAGCTAAATTTTGAACAAAAGTGATGATAACGAGTGGATTGTTAGATTTATGTCAGGACACAAAGACAGGACTTAGGGACAGCTATTATACAGTATTGAAAGCTTCTCAATCTACTTCTCATTCTGCAGCCAAAAGGTCCAGCTGGAAGGCAACTGTGTGCCAGGGGACACTTATTCTCCCTGACATAAACCCTCAAACTAAGGTCAAACTCAGCTACTCAGCAACTGACTCTATCTCTTTCATGCACAACCTGTGTATCTTTTTTGCTTTGTTTGCTACATCTGTATTTTCTGATTGGAGCACACCTTGGGAAATACATTTCACCTGAATAATACCTGCAGGGCGAAGCAGTACTTCCTTTCATTTGCCTTAAACTCGCCTTCCAGGAGTTTCATGAGCTTTAAATCCCAGCAGTTGAATATTTGGTGAACAAGGTCACATATACTTGAATGAGATAAGCATGAATCATATTCCTCTCTTAGTCTTTGCCTTGTTTCAGGACACTCGTTTATATTTCCTTCATCCTTATTTGGCTATTGCATCTAGAATGTGTCAGGCTTTTTACTCTACCTTCATTGAACCACACCTACTTCCTACTGATGATTACAGCCACCTATCTTTGCACTTTCTCTGGGTTTATTAAATGCATTCCCTGGACTGGAGTAATGTATTCCTGCAGAAATAGGAAGTATTCTAATATCAGGAAACCAAAGTCTGAGGCACCTGCACATACTATCACTAAGAGTTTTATGCCTCAGTTTCTCTATCTTTCAAAAAATGGGAAGAATGCAAACATCTACATCACAGAGCTATTAAATGAAATGCACATGAAAATACTTATAAATATGAGCTATGGTTATTATTAATATTATTATTATAGTTTAGTGACAAGAACAACTTACTTTATTCCTGGGAAAAAACAAAACAAGGCTGGGCTCGGTGGCTCAGCCTGTAATCCCAGCTCTTTGGGAGGCCAAGGCAAGTGGGTTGCCTGAGCCCACAGGTTTGAGACCAGCCTGGGCAACTTGGCGAGACCTCATCTATACAATAAATAAAAAATTAGCCGGGCGTGGTAGTGCGTGTCTGTAGTTCTGGCTACTTGGAAGGCTGAGGCAGCAGGATTGCTGGAGTCCAGCAGGTTGACACTGGGGTGGCCATGAGTGTGCCACTGCACTTCAGCCTGGGCAACAGGAACTCCAACTCAAAAACACCCCCACAAAAAAGAAAACATCAATACAGTTCTACCTAAGTGTAGAGATATTTTGCTGCCCCTTTTTGGCCAGAACTTCGTATTGGGTCAATGTTTTCAGAGAGCGATTTTAATGAACTCTAGTTTATTATCCTGAATCATTAATGACAGAGATTCTTTTATTTTATAACCACAGCTACAATCTTTATCCGTGAGGGCATTACCTTGAACTTAGACACATGAAAATCATCTTCTTCTTTTCTGCCCTCTAACACAGATTCTTATGATCTTCTTATAGTCTGTCTCCATTAACTTGACTTTTTAGTATATAAAGTTCAGTATCATCTAAATCATTTATAAAGGCTGTTAATTACAGGGCTCTTATAACTGAGGCCATGCCCAACAAATATGGTGTGGTAACTTAACATTTTTTTAAAAAATAGATTTTAAAGGTAGAGCCTTTCAAAAGTTTTTTGAAAATCTAAGATGTTCCCCTTGATCAATGTGCACGGTATACCCGTCCAGAACACTTGGCATCCAGGTATGGGTCCTCTTTATAGATTCCCCCATCATTATGTCCCCCTTCTTTACCACTGTGCCCACCCCCTTACACTCATGCTAAGTTTAGTTCTGTACAAATCTCATCCATCATCAACTTTAATGGTTCGTCATATTGATGGTATGGAGACCTTACAGACAGGGATCTTCTGCAGGATGAAGTTGAATTATATATTTTTATACCACTTTCCCCAACGTCGTCTCTAAAATTCTTCAGAATGCATGGGTATATTTTAGGCAGCACCAGGAATATAACTATTCTTATTCAGTTACCAGATTTTAGGGTATTCTTAGTATTCACTATTGTTTATTTTAGTATTTTAATTTCAGGAGGAAACATGCCTGTTAAAAAAAATCACGAAGTCTTCAATAAAAACAAAACAAAACAAAAAAACTGTATTCTATCAGTTACCTTTCTCATCTTTCCCCTCCATATTTTAAAAGAAGTTGAGGGTTTTCTGACAGGCACTATTTCCTTACATCTTGTAGGGAATCTCTTACATCCCTGATGGCTAAAAATGTTTATTTTTAGTCAATTAATTTCTGTTTTATATATAGTCATGTAACAATCTATTTATTTTTATGTTGTGTGTGTGTGTTTGGAGTTCTTTTTTTAAAATGCTGATATATAAAAGGCTTCATTTGTCCAAAACATGTGCTAGGTAGTTTTGCTTTCTTTGCTAGAGGAAACCTCTAGCAAAATGATTCAAGGGAAGAATGATTTCTCACTTTGCTTTATCTTTGGTTTGTCATGAAAAGCTGGGCCTGGATTTGGTGAGAGAAAGATTCTGGCGTAAAGATTACTTTTCTTTTTCTGGACAAACCTTTTGCTCTTAGGTGAGGGATCCCTAAATTGCAGCAGAAATCCCTCATGCCATCCACCATCCCCACAGAAGTGAAACAGAAAACCTACCCCTACCTCACCTCTGAAGTGAGACAAATGGTTGGAAAGATACAGCTTTTGCCAGGATGAAGGGTCAATCGTTTGAGGAGGGATGAGAGAAGGAAAGATGCTTCCCAGCTAGAATTTCAGAGACTGTGTTATAGATGATAAAACTAAGATGAAGGGACTTTGAAAAGTAGCTAGCTCTGCCTCTTTAATTACCCTGTCTACCAAGAAAGTCTGTCATCTGAGCCGGAGACTGGCTCTGCTCAAGAGATTGATGGGAGTAAGAGACTTTTTCGCCCAGTCTCAATTGCTTCAGTTTTCCTGGAATTGAGGCAGGCCATAAACCTATCAGTGACTTGAGAAAATTGAAGCAATTAAGTCTGCAGGTGTGCATATTTGTCATATTCATGATGGATCTGTGTTAACGTAAGTCACAGAAGGCTTCCGCGTGCCATGTTCATGTCTGCTAGGCGTGAAATCACCTTGAGGAGGCGCCACAACTCCATAGTGCTGACTTGGGCACCCTATCCCACCCTAGTCTCACAAGTGACTCCCCTGCCTCCCAGCTCTGGCTTGGGATGCTCTGACACTGGTGCTTCAGCTCCTATTATAATATTTCAGAAATACTTCATTTGACTCGGGGGAAGAACGTGTTGGTTAAAGATACCTAGTTAGATGTAGAAGGAGTATCATTTGCAGGCAGAATTTTGGAGACCTGGTTTGAACATCATCCTTTCTACTTTTACTGTTGTCTTGAACAGGTTATTTAAGTCCAATAAGGATTACAATATCTACTTTATAAAGTTGTTGTGTGGAGGAAATAAAGTAATAAATATACAGCTCTAAATTCAGTGTCTCCTGGTAATGGTCACTTTAATGATTTCTCCTTTTCTGACCTTGAAAATATTTTAGCTCCTAGAAATTAATTTCCAGTCATTCCTCACGGGCTGCCAGACAACTTCGGGGGTGAGGAATGGTATCAGCAAGGCTCATGAAAAGATGGGTAGGCCAGTGCCCCGAATGTGTCAATCCTAGTGCCTGCCCCAGGGCTCCTTCCAGGGAAGGCTGCCCACTCCTCCGAAAGTCAGCCTTTCCCAAGGCCCTTCAGTTCACATGACCCCTTTGGGGTGGGCACCTCATCCAAGGGAAGCTGTCTGGAGACTGGGAGGTGACCCACAACAGGGTCTGACACAAAAAAGATGAGTAATCAGATCCTCACTCTCAGGAATGTGAAGTAGAGAATATGGACCAAATCAGGCATAAACGAGCAGACGCAGAGCTCAGAGGTGTGGAGTAAAAGCACAGATGGGGAGCCTGGGCTGTATGGGCCACTTCAAGCCAGAGAGATGAGGAAATAGGAAAAGCATGAGTAAGCAAAAGCTCTGAGGTAGAGAAAAGGCATGGGGCGTAGAAAGGAATGTTAGGTCTGATGGAGGGGAGAGGAGGAGGAGTGGACATTAGAGAGGAGGTGCGTGAATGCAGGATAGCCCAGGGATTCCCCCCAAAGCCTTGCCATGGGGCCCCAGCTGTCCTGGATCCAGGTCACCTGCCTTGGGGCTCAGGAGATGCATGGCTCCTGCGTCTCCATCCCTGTGGGGTCTCTGCCTCTCACTGACAAGGGTGTCCCAACGAGGAATCCCCATCACTGAGCAACTTCAGTGAGTCGCTGGGCCCTGTGGTCAAAGTGGCCCAGCCCTGAGATGTGAACACACTTCTGAAGATCTGGAATCTCAGAGAATTCTGTACTTTGGCCCTCCAGTGAATGACCTTGATCATGTCACCCACACAGGCTTCCTCTGATTCTCTGTCACAGTTTACACAAAAGTATTTTTCTTCCCCCAAAACAAGTAAATATATGCCACTCTACATGAGAGAATTCCTTTAAAAATGTCTGTTTAGGCAATGAGAAAGTAAACCAGATCCCGGATTTCTTCACTACTTTGTCCTTCCTAGGTATGATCCTGGAGCCTCTGTAATTTTCTTTTCCATCGGCAAAATGGGAGTCATGATAGCATCAGAAATGCCAAATCACAATATGCCACATCTGTAAGGTCATAAAAACACAAAGGTAGATAATGATGCTGGAAAGGCAATACATTCTTTTGTTTTTCTAAAATAAAAGATTTTTCTTTGCCAACCCATATAACTTAACAGTCAGCAATAATGAGGAAGGAAAGGGGGAAAAAAGCACTGTACACGACAGCTAAAATCAGAATTTGATAAAATATCCTACTTCTAAAGGGATACTGTCATGTAAAAAAATCAATTTGAGTAGAAAAAAGTCTGGTTTGTTTATTAGTTTTGCTTCTAATGCCACCAAATGGACCTCAATCTGAAATGGCTTTTGAAATCAAATTTGCTGTTCTCCAATTCTGCAACTTACTCTTTATGCTAATTTGTCTGCACCTGCAGGGACAAAGAAACTGGCAGCATTGAGTATGAGATCCAGGAAGAAAAAGCAACACAAAGATTCAGGAAATGAAACCAGGACAAAATCATATTAGGTGTATAAAGGTTGGACTTTTTATAAAACAAGGCAAGAGCGAATCGAATGTCTAAGAGAATATTCTGACTGTAGAAAATGCTAGAGCCTTGGTGAGGGAGCTGGTATCTTTTCCTTATGTTCTGGATAAGAAATCCAGACAAAATCGCAAACCATTCTTCATTCAGTTATACTATACTGCCTCTGAAAAGAAGAAAGAATGGTGGTGTGGGGTGTGGAGCAATCAGTAGGGCCAGTCCTGAGGCCAGGCTGAGTCTCCCTAAGCCTTCACATCCCTTGGTCATGAGAGTTCTTACAAAAATGTATTAAAGAGTTTCCTCCTTCAGGAATTTAGCCTCTAGGAGTTAGGGTTAATTCTGTCTTCCAACTTAAAAACCTCTATTTCAGGCTCTATTTTGAAAGAAGAAGTACCATGAGTTCAAGGAAAAGACTCAGTCAGAATATTACCATTGTTCTGTTTTCAGGGTGCTCAGCTGTCTCCCTTCTCCTGCTTCTTTCTGCCATGTCATTGGGTGTGGTCGAAGAGTATCTAGAGACCAAACCTAGTCTCCCAGTCATAAAACATGAGGACACAAGTACTACAAAGGCACTTAGAGATACTGTCTTCATTTTACAGGCTTCCAATCCATCAACAGCATAAACTAAATACCTCCATTGAAAATACAGCAAAAGCTCAGTAAGTTTTTTGCCCAAAGTTACGCAGAGCATTAATGCCTAAGAAATCCAAAGAAAGGTTCCCAAACCAGGCCTCTTTCTGTTATACTGCCTCTCAAATTCTGGGGAAAAAAGAAAGAATTTTTTTTTATATGTATATATTCCAGGATGCTTCTGCTTTGAGTATTTTCTCTGTATCTCTATTCAGTATGTTTAATTTTAGATTTTCTACATTGTATGAAGCACTGTCAAAATTCAAGTTCTGTCAACAGCCGGTAACTGTTGAGATCCAATGAATATTGTGAATGTTATGTGTTTAATGCGCAAGGAAAAATGTCAATTTTCACCTTGAAGTTATTAGACCAAGGGAAAAATCAATTGGGCACATAAAATGTTCAACGGTCACATGTCTCCTGTCCTTCCTCTTCTCTGCCTAAGCATCTCTTTATTCCTGTTTTTTTTTTGTTTGTTTGTTGGTTTGTTTAGGGTTTTTTTGTTGCTGTTGTTGTTTTATTTTGGCTCTATCACCAGGGTAGAAGAACACAGGCCTCATACCCTTCAGCAAAGCTTTTGTTTAAAAGTAAATTACAATGGGCATCAATTTGTACCCATTGATTTGCATTAAGCCAGCTGTCTTATTTCCTTTAACCAATAATAGTTTCTTGTAGAAATAAAGGTACTTTTATGGTTAGTAATTGCATAAAATGTATTTCTGTACCAAATGATGCACTAATTTTGAAGTAACACACTTTCATTAATTGATGAGGAAAGTCTGTGTATCCCATATTTTTGAAAATGAAGAAAGGGGAAATAAGAGGTTAATTGACTTTCTCAAAACCACACCACGCAACAGGATTTGAGTTCTGGTTCACAACTCCCACCCCTTCAGTCCTATTTGTTACTGAAGTCACAGGGGAATGTCTTTTAGTGAAACTTCTTGAGATTTTATGTCCCTAATTCTGTTCTCTTTCCCTAGGGAGGAAGTGTAGTGAAGGGGAAAGAGAATGGGCTTTAGAATCAGACAAACATGGTTAGACTCCCAACTCTGACATTTGCTAGTCATATGATTCTAGGAAAGTTACAAACCTCGAAGCCTCTGGGTCTTCACTTGTTAAATGTAGATAATAACACACACTTCCAAGGGGTACATGAAGATTAAATAAGACCATGTGTGAAACATACAGAAGGCACTCAATACATTTCTGCACGCTTCCTTTCTGTATTTTTTCCTATACAATTAAAATATAATTGAGTCATAAAGGAGAGATGATATACTCTAGAAATTGGGTACCCATTCTTACTTATTTCCAATTTACTTGTGAGTCTAACATTTGACCTGAAAATAAAATAAATTTCATAGAGAAAATACCTTGATAGTGCCGCTGTAAATGGCGGGGTCTTCTCACTGGGCAGCACACAGTAGGGGAAACGTGAACTGGAAGAAGGAACAAGGATCTCTTGCTTGTGTTGGCCACAGGTAGGCTGTGTGAACTTTCTTTTATTTATTTATTTATTCATTCATTTCTTCTGAAAGTATTTTACTGAATCTTCATGCCAAATATTAAAGATTAAAAATACAAATGAGACTTCCCATAAGGAATTTATATTTTAGAATGAGTGTGTTGGGGAGCAGAATTGCTAATACAATAAAGAGTCAGTGGCAGAGTTATAAACGAAACTGATCAAGGATGTGAGGAAAGAGTGGTCAGTCCTCTTAAGGAGACAGTATCGGGATGGCTGAAAGGAAGAAGTGATATTTGTGCCAAGTTTAAAGATAAATGAGTTACACTAGCAGGGTGTGTGTGGTAAGCAGAAGACACTTTGGCCACAGTCTTGGTTAAGTCACAGGACCAAGTAATGATGTAAGGGTACCTTCTGAGAACATCAAGGTGGCTTTTGATGGACTGTATGAAGATGAGGGATCTCCCTGGAAGCAAAATTACAGAGGACATCGTGTGCCATGTTTGAGAGTATGAACTTGATTCCCCAGGCAAAAGGAAGAGAAAGAGATGCCTGGTGTGCTCTTAGAAAGGTGGTTGAATAATATAAAACCAAGCTAAGAACAGTTAACGCCTTGCCCTATGGAAAGGAGAAGAGGGAAAAGGCAGAAGAGAAATGAAGAAAAAAATTTTTTTGAGAAAGCAGGATTTATTAAGAAGACAGAAAAGCAGTGGGAGGGGACCCAAGGGGACTTAGTAGAGCAAGTCACTGCTCCAATGTGGGGACAAGAGGCAGGGAAGACACCTGGACAAGCTTGCAAGGCTAGGCTGAGGTTTACGTCAGTGAGAAACCAGGCTGGAGGAGTGGGCTTGGTGAGGGAGCAGCAGAGGTCTGGATATGCTGAGTTTGAATTCCATGCTGAACATCCAGGTAGGAACATCCCATAGATATTTAAATGGACACATCAGAGTGCATGGGAGAATGATCATCTAGAGGCAGGCACAAGTTACAGTGAACTGCTGTCATGGGGATGGGTGCTACCTATGGGTGTGTGGTATGTAAAGGCAAGGGACCCAGGATGATACTGGAGCACCACTACCCTTTAAGGGAGAGGCTTATATGGACCGCAGTTTCCTCTTCTATTAAATGAGAGGGATGGGCTCTGTGCTTTCCTAGGTTCCTTCCTTCTCTAAAATGCCTCATTCCCTGCTTTTTTATTTAGTTCGAATTTTCACTCCCATGACTCTCTTTTCATTCTTCCACCTTTGTTATTTTTGGAAATGCTGTTTGAAGCTTAAGCTCCTCTGAAGTGGCCCCTTGATCTTTTTGTCATGAGGACACTCACACAAAGAGGGCAGCAGGGAGACTTTACAGAAGAAGAAAGGCAAGCGAGAATCAGGGCAGGTCTCAGCACCAGGACGTGGCCCTTCTCATGCCTTCAAAGAAGTCACAATAGCTTGGATTTCCCTCCCACTCCTCAGTTGTTCAGGGTAGGTGTTTTTGATACAAACCAGAAGAATAACATCGGCACCATGTATTAAATACTCCTGGCTTCCCTGCAACACTCTCCTCCCCCCGCCCCACACTGGAAGGAGCTCTGCCACTTCAGATCATGCCTAAGGTATTGGTACCTCATTACTTGCGAGTAGATTTAAAAATTATTAGGATCATAAAATTTTCATTAGCTATATCCATATTTATCATTTTACCTACTCTTCCTCTTATCGATGCGTGGTAGTTCCTATTTTTCCACAGCCTGACTGCATAAAGCTCATGTAGATGTTCTCTATGGGAAAAACACCCAAATTCCTATTAAACCCAAGATAAAAGGGAGAGATTCAATTTATTTTTTGTTACTGCCCGTTTCTCATTAGCCTTGACTCTTTAAGCCCTCAGGTTATGGACTAGTGCTTATTTTCGTGGCTGCATTACTAGATTTTATTACATTTGTACCGAGAGGCAGGATAGTCTCATTTTATATCTGGAGAAATAGGTTTAGTGACCTGGTGACAGCAACTGGCCATGGATCAGTATATTTTCCTTATTATGTGAGTTTGGGGCCATGTGTTTTTGGTTGTCTGGGCAGCATATAAAACCTACCTCTCATCACATACCAATTCAACACTAGTGATCTATCACCCCCTTTCTAGAACCACCCAATATCAGGAGATGATGGCCCCCAGGATTTCTACAATTCTTGTTTGGAATCTGTCGTTTCAAGAGCATCCTTCTTTTCTCTATGCCAAATCAGGTCGTGCGCCATTAAGAAAAAAATGCTTCATCTCATCTTTAAAAATAAAAACGTTGATTTTAGGCTTTGGAAGTTAAGAATTTCAAGTGTGAAGTCAGAAATAAAAGAAATTGCAGCAACTAGGTCTTTCCCTGTATAAAACTGTAACTAGGCATTAGGTTTCTCACCCCTGGGATAAAATACTTTCCCTCATAAAAAACTTGTATACATCAGGTAAGCAATAGAAGAGTCTCCCCACCCCATCCTCTGCCTTTTTTTTTGGTGATGATAATAGAATTTAGCAAACTACTCCAAATCCTGAATTGTCAATACAGTCGCACAAATGGACAACTACTCTCAATAGTAACCCCCTGGGGTCAGGAGATCAAGATTATAGATCAAATATAGAACTGCCAGGAAGTCCCAATGCCACCTGGACCAAACTCCTACAGAAAGCAATTCTGCAGCTCAGAGAGAGGTGGAGGTCTCTAGGGACAGATGTTCTACATCCTCCTCCAAATTCTTTCCTGCAGCATATTTATCCTAACTTACTAAGACATTTTTTCTTTTGTCAGAGTAAATTCTCCCTTGCTGTCATGTAAGCCTATTCTTTTCACCACTGTCTTCTGTAGAGATGGAGAGTCACTAGTTCTGCAATTACATGCCCACCTCCCTCTGGAGTGCCATATGCCTCTGACTCCAAAGCACAGCACTGTTCCAGGTCCCCACTGAGTGGGAGTAAGGTTCTTATAGCCATCCTTCACAAATTCCATCAGGGAGTGAGGGCTTGGAGGTGTCACAGTTTGCACTTGGGAGGAAAAAAGGCAAACAGCCTCATTGACCAAGGGTAAGAAATCTGCCTGGTTTTGCTTCGCCACAATCCCAGTCCCTACATGTCTCCCACCAAAGACAGAAGGTTGCTGCAAGGATTTGCGTGACTTCCCGAACACAGGGGTGCCAGTGTGTCCTCTCCCAAAATAAACATCTCCAGAGTGGGTGTATTCTGAGCCCAATTCTTGCCTTCACAACTCAAATTTATTATCCTGTTCTAGCTACAGGAAAAGGTGAACTCCATTAACTTCCTTGCCTTTCACTTCAAGACTTTTCATTTCTTCATTTTTCTTTTCATATTCTTTCCATCTTAGAGGGAAATCTATTCTGTTTCTTTGCAAGGTTAACCCCTCTGTCTGTGTCCTTGATCCCCTCCCTCACTTGCCACCTTCAAAGATTTTGCTCTATTATCTTGGCTCTTTCAACTTCAATCTCTTTCCACTGTTTCTCCCACGTTGGTCTAAAATAATGCTAAAAGGCAGTCTCATCCCCATCTCCTCAAAAAATGCTTTTGCCCTTGATTTTAGCTTATCTGACTGCCTTTTTCCCACATTAATTGTCCAACCCTTCTAATCCTGAGCCTTTGAATTTATGTTTTCTAGTCATGCTTCTATTTGCTTCTTAACCCACTAACATCTGTTTCTGCCCTCAAATGATGTAAGGTGTGCGAAGAGCATTGTCATAAGATACTATGAACTTCTAACTGAGCTGACTTGAAAGCATGGCTTGAGTGCGACAAGTGAATGTGAATGTGAGGAAGGATGAACACAGAAAAGCAATGGAGTAGCGGAAGGAAAGCATAAGGAATAGCACATATTAAATGGCTGGTACTAGGCCATGCCAGACACTGTGTGAGGTGTTATGAATACGTGTCTCATTTGATTACAGAAGACTTTGGTTCTTAATTTCGTTCTGCTCCTAACCGTCTAAATAATATTGAACAACTTAACTAGATTTTCTGGACCCTATTTTCTTATCTTTGAAACAAAGTGATTGGGCTAAAGAATTTCCCATGCTTCTTGATATCTAAAAGAGATGAAGGAAATATATTTGGTTGTATATGTTGGAATGGATTTTAAAAATAAAATATCCCCATGGTCTCTAGGGCATTTTTATTTTAAACTTGACGGGATCCCTGAATCATGTATTTCTTCCTGACTACCTAACATATGTTGGGTAATAGTTTATTATGTTTCTCTCTCTTTTCGAAAAACATATATGGAATGATCCAGTGACAAGATAACAGTTTTGAAGCCAGGCAGCATGAATTTAACCCCCACATTGCTTTACTAGTCATATACCTAGGCAGGTTTCTTAACTGACCGGCACCTCAGACAGTAAATTACACCTGCACAATCCCTGCCTCCCATGATTGCTGTGAAAGTGGCTGGGATAAAAGACAAAAAGCCTTTTCACACAATGCCTGGCACAGAGGAGGCATGAAATAAATGTGAAGTTCTCTGGTTTTCTCCTTTTTTCAGTAACATGGGCATTGTTTTCACCAGGTTTGTATTTTCTTAGAGACTCCTAAATGGGCTGATGTCTTCCATGGGAACCACTGACCTATTCCAACCTCTTTATTATACAAGGGAAGAACAGAGTCTGGACACATGCCCAAGTCCATAGGGTTATTTAATGACAAAGTAAAAATAAGAAATCAGGTTGTTTGACTCTTTCTTTCTTATTTTGTTTATTGTTTGTTTGTTTGTTTGTTTGTTTGAGACAGGCTCTTACTATGTTGAACAGGCTTGTCTCAGACTCCTGGCCTCAAAGGACCTTCTCACCTTAGCCTCCCAAAGCCCTGGGATTACAGACGTGAGCCACCACAACTGTCCTACTCATTTGATTCTAATTCAAGCCCCTCACAATGCTCCTTGAGGGCGATCTGCAAGGCCCATCTTCTGTTTATTGTGGCCTTTAGAAATGAAAATTTTTTTAAGCTCAATAATTATGATCTGGCCCAAAATATCTCTGTATTAATGAAGCTGTGAGATGTCCTGTTCCTCCACTCTGCCACCTTCTCCTAGTAGATTTCTTTTCTTTCTTGTTTCTCTAGTGGCACCTACTCTAGAATGTCATGATCTATTAAACCAAATCCTTTTTTCACCTTTTAACTTTCTTCTCATTGTCAACTAGTTTTAGTCATAAACCCAAATTTCCAGAAAAAGAAAAAAATGGCAACAACCTTAAAATGAAACAAACAAATAAAACAAACAACATCAACAAGTACAATTGAAACATATATTCATTGTAGAAAATAATTATTCTAAAAATGTTCCCTTTAGGGTTAAACCAGCAGACACTGGAATCCATATAGATGCTGAGTAGAAGAAAAAATAGATAACATGATTCTACGGACATGTGATGGAATACTACGTAATACTAAATGCCAGTAACCATCATATGTTTCAAAGAACACTTATTGACATGGAAAATCACTCACAATATAAAGTCAAATAATTTTAAAAGAACTTTTTAAGAAGGTGCAAAATGTGAGCTCAGCTTTCTAAAAAGAATTTTTTTATGCATAGAAAACTGGCAGAATAATGTCTACAGTTTATCTTTGGAAAGTGAAATGATGGGTAACTTTTAATTTTTTCTTTTTTGTGCTTATTCTCATTGCTCCATTTTCAATAAATAGTTTTTAAGAAAATAAATAATAGTTTTAATTTTGAGAATATAGATTGTTAGGTATATTTTATGGTAACCAATATGCACATTTTGTTCATCAAACTGCCAAAGCTATTTGCATGGACTTGGACTATTAGAGAGAACTAGAAAACAGCATCTATCCTCAACATTTTTTTTTTTTTTCGAGTTGGAGTCTCACTCCGTCGTCCAGACTGAAGTGCAGTGGCTGCTCCTGGCCACCGCAGCTTCAACCTGCTGGGCTCCGGCGATCCTTCCGCCTCAGCCGTCCAAGTAGCCAGAATTACAGGCGCACACTACCACACCCAGCTGATTTTTGATTTATTGTAGAGATGAGGTCTTGCCAAGTTGCCCAGGAGGGTCTCGAACCCGCGGGCTCAGGCAATCCACTCACCTCAGCCTCCCAAAGGCGTGGGATTACAGGCTGAGCCACCCAGCCGGCTAACATTTTTTTTAACAGCAAAACTTTTTCTTCAAAAGCAACCTTACAGAGATGCTTACTATATCAACAAAGATAAAAGAAGAGCTGTTCTCATCCCAGCAGGGAAATGGGCACTGATTCCAGTCATTCCTCTTCCTCTGGGCAGCTGAAGCATGTCAGTGAAATCCTCTGGACTCTGTAGAACACAATTTGTAAAGACCCTGATTTGGTACAATGCTTCCATGCCACAGATGAAGAATCAGGTGTGTGTAAAGATACCAGGTTTCCTGACCATGCCAAAACAGAAAACACTCGTTTTCAGCCTCCTAAGGGGGATATACGAAATACATGCCTACTTGTGGAAATCATCTTTCAGTGATGTTCTTGGGCCCCAAGACCAGTAGCAGTACCTGCAATGCTGACCATGAATGTAGTTCGCCATCCTCAGCAGTGCGCTCAGCCAGCCAGATGCTGAATTCTGCCCGTTCAGCAAGAGCCCGAACATTATTTATTATTCAGAGGTGACCATGGCCTCTTTTACAACCTTCATACTTCGTGAATCTCCTCTAATCCCCACCTCCACCCTCAGGCTGCCTAGGTTTACAAGAAATACTAGTAAATCCTTTCCCCGGGTTGCAATGAATCAATGTCCCCGTAGTCTGCTAGTCCTCAACTGTGTTTCACGCAGAGTCAACTCTTGGATGGAAGCATAAAGCCCCAAATCTTGCTGAAGCTATTCAGAAAGCCCAAGGTGCTTGTGGGAGTTGGAGAGTGTTAATCCCCACTCGTGAGGCCAGCTCCTACTCTGGTAATTACATTTTGCCTTGAAAAAGTGTCCCTGCTGCTTCTGTTAGATGCAGCCTTCATTTTCACCTGACTGAGTGGAGTTTGGAGTTAAGGTCTCTCTGAGGGTGGCTTGCTGACACCAGAGGCTGCCTCATTTGGAAGGTGGCTGCCTTTCAGCACTAGTTGAGCTAGGCTCTTAGTCCTGGGATTTGCAGAGCTGTTTGCAAAGAGCTTTGGATTAATGAAGTTGTGTACCTGTAAGGTATTATTATCACCTAATCTCTTTCTATCTTCAACTTCAGTAATAGTGATGGGGAATCAACCTCATGTGCCTCAGAGTTTTAGTTTAGTCTAAGCCTGAAGGTTTGGATTTTGAAAATATATCAGAACCCCTTGGATGTGACACAATTGGACTGGAAATCTATTTAAGCACCTAAAGAGAATGGAAGACTTCCCACTGTTGCACGAGGAGATGCCTGCCTGCCTGCTGTTTCTGCCACCTTCAAGAAGACAAGGCAAAGTTCTATTGCCAAAGTTGAATAATATCTACTTCTAGCTATCTAGTCAAACTTTCCTGGTACCCTCCCTTATGCAAAATGGGGAAGCTGAGGCTGTCTTAAGCTTGGGAATCAGGCCAATAAGCTAAAGACACAGAGGGTTTGAAATAACCACGACATTCACCATGTGTCTGATTAGGCAATTTCCTGAATGTGGCTAGTGTCATCCTCAGTAATACTAAGAAGGCAGGATTTTCACAAGGGAAAAACACATGGATTTTTTTTCAGTTACCAACTAAGCAAGAGATACCACTTTAATTTTTCTGAAAAATCCTATACTCTTTTGATAGAATACTACTTTTTAAATTATTTTAAATATTTTTCTTTTAAAATGTACCATGCTCATTCTAAGAAGCCAAACAACCCAGTGGTTTTTGCAGCAAAACCTCTACCCTTCTGTCTTCCAATCCCACAAGTAATTAATATTAAAGTTTGGAACATATTTTTGTACTCCTCTCTCCAATTCATGTAAATATTTATGAACACATGTGGAGTTGTCTTTGCTTTCTTCTTTCCTCTCTTCCTTTCTTCTTGTCTTCCTTCCTTTCTCCCTCAATAAAACAGGGTCTAGAATCACCAAGATGCTTTCATTAGGGTTGAGTGTAGCACTCATTTGATATTCCAGCTGGTTCAGGGTCAGGACTAGTCAAACTACTCCCTGTGTTTCTTCTCTCTATCCTCCCACCATGTGCCATCCCTTTCTGGGAAGGACAATGGCAGGTGCATGGACTGTAAGCAAGTGAGAACAGGGATTTGATTTCCTTGGTTATGTAACTAGTGACAGCCAGTCCTTTGCCTCAAAAGCACAGTAGATGACCCAGAGTCCATGTCCTAATCTCATCAATGTGGAGGCATAGAGCATGCTGATCATTGTGAATTGTGAGATGTCAAGAGTCCTTCTGCTCTACAAAAAGCTCACACCATTGGATAGTCTCTGAAAACCCCATGAGAGTTTCTGGATTATTTTCGAAAAGGATCAGATTTGGTCCTTCCAATAACAAAAGCTCCTGCGAGTGGAAATTAAAGCCATTTGTCTCTGCTCCATAGCTGTGATGTGAGACAAAGAGAGAGAGAGAGAGAGAGAGAGACAATACTCTGAAAATGTTTGTGACAAATAAGATCATTTATTTCTCAGTTCTAAGAGTCCAGCTCCTAAACACTAGAAACCTTATCTGATGCACTCCAGAATACACAAAGTTGCACATCCACACCATCTTCTCTCACATAGACATGTGCAGGAAGGGTTGCTTGGTTTTTATCCTCAACTCTATGGCCTTCTCCCTGCACTCACCCAGCCCCCCAACCTGCCCTCTGCTTGCATGCCACACACCCCCCAGCACTGTCAGGTACACTGGGCTCTTTGGGGTTCGTCTACAACTCTACAGATCCTATCAAAATGGGTTATTAGGAAAGGGCTTGAGATCAGAGACATTAAAGTTGAAATGAGAAGTCACTGACATTGGCCACATTTTCCAGAGGTGTTAACAGTCAGTGATTTAGCAAAGTTTTTACTTGGATTCATAAAATAGGGCATCCTTTTACTTCTAACCCCAAAAGTTCCAGTTACACACATATTAATTTAGCTCTGCTCACATAAACATGGAGGCATACAGGTGAAACACACACACACACACACACACACACCTCTCAATCAGTGCCACCATCATCAATACAATATAAAACAGAGGCCCTAGCAAGTTCAAAAGGTCTGATTTATACATAGTTATGCTGATAATCTCTGCAATCTATTTGTACCATCAGAGCCAGCCATTACCATCTGACAATCCTGGAAGGAGGAATCTCACAGACCCAACAATCAGTAGCCTACACACAGTGTTCTATCCAATTACTATAGACATTTACTGAATGATTTTGTTTCTCTGTCTTCTCTAATTTAAAACATTGCTAACATTAATTGAGCGCATACTACATGCTAGATACAGTGAAGGCTTTATAAATATCATTAGTCCTCAAAATAACTCCATAGTGTGGCATTCTTATTATCCTTTTTATACCGTGAGCTTCCTGAAGAACAAGGTTCATGAGACAGTCTTACGTTTCCAGTCCCTGGTAGAGCAACTAATGGATAAACAAACTGTCAGAGTTGCTTGGCAGATCATTAACATTAAAATGAAATCTTAAAACTAGAAAAGATTGTAAAGATCATAGCGACCCAGTGTCCACCTGACAATACATTCTACCCACAGTCATCAACCTTGGCCAACTCTCCACCTTTGGATGAAGACCACACATCCGCAGACAACTCAGTTGCTCTCTACAATGAATCAAAACACCTCCTTCTCTGAAGCTTCAATTCACAAATCCCTTGCTATACTCATTTTTCCTTCCGCACATCTATATGAAAACCTTCAAATATTTGAAATCCACTCCCAAGGCCCCCATATCTTTTTCTGATCAAATATAACTAGTTCATTGAATTGTTCCCTGTCTTTCCACAAGCTTTGGAACCCTTTACCATTCTGTTTCCATGCCTTTGTTTTCTAGATTGAGTCGGGGCGGGGGCTAAGCAAATATTTATAAGAAGCAGTTGGATAATGTGCATGTGAATCTGGTCCTGCTGGATATTGAAGGAGTGTTGGGGCTGGTGGAAGGGAAAGCCCTGCTCTACCAAAATGCCTTCAAAGAAAAAAATAGACTAGGTTCATCCGCTGAACTAGATACTTCGCAAAACACAACCACCTCAGAAGCCTGGGTGTCATTTGACCAACTCTCAAAACCGTGATGTTAATTCCTTTTTGGAGTAACTATATTTCTATTAACACTGCAAATGTTACATTAACCTTTTAGAATGTGGCATTCCATTGACTCACATCAGTCTTCCTGTGAACTAAAGCCTGGAATTATTTTCATAGGGCTGTTATTAGTTGTTTTTCTTGAATGTACTTTTAGGATTCCATATTTATTCCTATTCAATTTCACCTTGTCAGATTCAGTCCATCTTTCCAATCTGTCAAGATTCTTCTGAAGAAGACTGTCATCTTTGCCATGCAGCATAAATACTCCCATCACCAGCTTTACGTAGCTTATAGTTATGATAAACATGTCCTTTTGATTGAGACATAATTTACATACCATAAAATTCATTCTTTTGAAAAGTACAATTCAGTGGTTTTTAAAATATTCACATAGTTGTGCAACTATCACTACTCTCTAATTGTCGAGCATTTTCATTTCCCCAAAATAAAACATTCCCATTAGCAGTCTTCATCCCTCCTTCCTCCATCCTCTAGCAACTGCTAATCCACTTTCTGTCTGCATGAATTTGCCTATTATGGACATCTCATATAAATAGAGTCATACAATATATGTGGCCCTTTGTGTCTGATTTCTCTTGCTATGTTGTAGCCTGTATCAAAACTTCATTTGTAATGGTTAAATAATAGAACATTGTACAGATATAATACAATTTGTTTGTCAGTTCATCAGTTATTAGAGACGGGTTGGTTCCATTTATTGAATATTATGAATAATGCTGTTATAAAATTGTATGTATAATTTTTTTGTGGACAGATGCTTTTTTTTTTTTTTGAGTTGGAGTCTCACTCTGTCACCCAGACTGGAGTGCAGTGGCCGCTCCCGGCCACCGCAGCCTCGACCTGCTGGGCTCCGGCGATCCTTCCGCCTCACCCTTCCAAGTAGCCGGAATTACAGGCATGCGCTACCACGCCCGGCTGATTTTTTTGATTTATTGTAGAGATGAGGTCTTGCTGCCCAGGCGGGTCTTGAACCCGCGGGCTCAGGCAATCCACTCACCTCAGCCTCCCAAAGGCGTGGGATTACAGGCTGAGCCACCGAGCCTGGCTGATATTTTCAATTCTCTTGGGTATGTACCAAAAAAGTGAAATGGCTGGGTTATACGGTAACTCTATGTTTGACTTCTTGAAGAAATGCAAAAATTTTTTTTCATATCATTGAAACATTTTACATTCCCACCAGAAATATACAAAAGTCCCAATCTCTTTACTGCACTTATCACTGTTTCTCTTTTTAATTGTATTCACCCTAGTGGCTGTGACGTGGTGTCTCACAGTGGTTTTGATTTGCATTTTCTAATGACTAATGATGTTGAGCATCTTTTCATATGCTTATTGGCCATTTGTATATCTTTCTTGGAGAAATGTCTACTCAAATTTTTGCCCAATTTTAATTGGATTATTTGCTTTTTTATTGTTGTTGCAAGTGTTCTTTATATATTCCAATGACACACCCCTCATTAGATACATGATTTAAAAGTAAATTCTCTCATTCTATGAGCCGTATTTTACGTTCCTGATAGTGTTCTTTGAAGTACAGATGTTTCAAACTTTCATGAAGTCCAATGTATTAGATTTCTTTTGTTGCTTTTGCTTTTGGTGGCATATTTAGGACCCAGTGACTAATTCAAGATCATAGAGATTTATGCGTATATTTTATTCTAATTGTTTCACACTCTTACACATAGACATTTGATCCATTTTGAGTTCATTTTTGCATGTGGCATGAGGTAGTCTAACTTTCATCATTTGGCATGTGATATGCAATTTTGTAGTTGTCCCAACACCTTTTGTAAAAAGAAAATTATTTCCCCCACTGAATCGTCTTGGGACTCTCGTCAAAAGTGAATTGTCTGTGAATGTAAGGGTTTATTTCCAGACTCTCAATTCTTTTCGATTTCTGTATGTCTATACTTATGCTAGTACAACCCTCTCTTCATTGCTGTGTCTCTGTAGGATAAACATACCCTTGACTGTAATAGAATGCAAACTATGTGAGGGCAGGAGCTTCATCTCCTTCAGTCATTGTTCCATGACTGAAAAAGTCTGCATGCAGCAAAGCTCTGAATAAATATTTGTTGCCTGACTGAATGATCGAATGAAATATGTAACTAGAATCCACTTTCACATTTCAACCACATATGAGCCTACTTAGTTGGACCAGCAGCCTGCCTTCTTCTTCCATGGCATCTGGAAAGCAAGGCATTTGCCAAGTGCCTTGCTGGAGTTCAAAAGACATTTGTTTTCAACTTTCAGTGCCAGGACAATGTATGTGATGTCCACTACCTTAGAGTCACCAAAAGAATGATTCTGACCATTCCTGGCACAGATTTCATCTGCCTATTTAAGAAGAAAATCTTCTATTACCTATTCTTCTAAAACCAACCTAGAGAAATTGCAAAATTCTAAGGCAACCACTCTTATATCATTTGGTAGGTAAGAGGAAAAGAAGAGCCACTGTCTGAAGAACTAATATTCTGAAGTGTCACATTTGCCCTTGGTAAAAAAGCAAGCCCAGAAAGCAACAAAAGAAAACAAGCAGAAGACTCTGCACACACCTATGAGATTGGCTCTGTCTGGCTCTTCCTGCTTCTAAAGAGGGTCTGGATAAGTTGAAAAATGACACAGTGGGAAGAGTTCATCAAAAGACAAAAGAAAAATCAATAAAGAGAAGGAGATTCAAATCATTTCCCATAGATTAATGACTCAAAAAGTTTGTTTCTGAAAATTCAGTTTTTTCATAATTGTATGTGGCAGAAGACTGATTGAAGGTTTTAGTTTTGGAGTTTATCTTTTAGGTGCAGATCTTCACACTGATGTTGGCCCTTAAGAGAGACCGCCTTGTAGAAATGTCCTTGCCTAAACTTTTAGGAACTTTGAGGCAGCTTCTGTATCTCAGATTATCACTTCAGTTTTATGTACTAGTCTGTTTTCATATTAACAAATTATCCCCACTGTCATTTGAGATTGCTATGCAGATTCCTGCATTTAATCCTTTCAAGTGAGATAGATATTATACTCCACTGTACAGATGAGAACATCAAGGCTCAGAGAAGCTAAGAAAATTAATTAGAGGAGTCAGGACTCAAACCAGGTCTGTCTAACACCAAATGCAAGCTCTTAAGTATTGTGCTATCCTGACTCTTAAAATAATAAAATGTATCATACATACATACAGAGCAGTTTTAAGTGAAGACAGGCTGCCTGTGCACATGATTGTTTCCAGACTATGTAATCCAACTGCTCCTCTTCCTCCAGTTTCCTGCTCTGGATGTGGCAGTTCAAATCTACATAATCCCAAGACATTTCTGATTATACCTCTCATCTACTATTCTCAGTATGTACTACTCAATGTTGCTTTTTTATTGTGGTGAAAAACACATAACATGTAATCTATCCTCCTAACAAGTTTTTCCTCCTAACAATACATAATATAGTATTGTTAACTTTACACACAGTACTGTACAACAGATTTCTAGAACTCTGTCAGCTTGTATGACTGAAATCCTATATTCATTAAACAGCAACTCTCCATTTGTTCCATACCCCAACCTTTGGCAACTACTACTTTACTTTCTGTTTCTATTAGTTTGACTACATTAGATACCTTACATAAGGTATCTAAATACTTTAGATACCTTATATAAGTAGAATCATGTGGTATCTGACCTTCTGTGACTGGTTTATTCCACTTAGCATAATGTCCTCAAGATTTATTCGTGCCATCATATATGACAGGGTTTTCTTCATTTAGAAGGCTGTATAGTATTCCATTGTGTGTACATACCACATTTTGCTTATCATTCATTCATTGATGGGCATTTAGATTGATTTCATATATTGACCACTGTGAATAATACTGTAATGAATATGAAAGTGCAAATACCTCCTTAAGATACCATTTTCAATTCTTTTGGAAAAATAACTAGAAATAGGATTTCTGGATCATATGATAGTCATATTTTTAATTTTTTGAGGACACTTCATACTGCTTTCCAGAGTGACTGCACCATTTTACACTTTCACCAACAGTGCACAAGAGTTACAATTATTCTACATCCTCACCAACATTTGCTATTTTCTGGGTTTTTTTTGTTTTGCTTTGTTTTTATAATAACCATCCTGACAGGTATAAAGTAATATCTCAATGTGGTTTTGATCTTCATTTTCCTGATGGTTAGTAATGTTGAGCACCTTTTCATAAACCTGTTGGCCATTTTCATGTCTTCTTTGAAGAAATGTTATTCAAGTCCTTTACCCATCTCTTAATTGTGTTGTTTGCTTTTCTTTCTTTTTCTTTTTTTAATTATTGAGTTGTAGGACGTCTTTCTATATTCTGGATATCAACCTTACCAGATATCTGATTTGCAAGTATTTTCTCCCATTCCATAGGTGAACAGTTTTCCCAATGTGAACAAGTTTTCATATTGTTGATTGTTTCCTTTGCTGCACAGAAACTTTTAGTCTGATATAATTCCATTTGTCTATTTTTGCTTTTTTGTTGTCTCTGCTTTTGGTGTCATATTCAAGACATTATTGCCAGTCCAGTGTTATAAAACTTTTTTCCTATGTTTTCTTCTTGGATTTATAGGTTCAGGTCTTACATTTCAGTTTTTAATCCACTTTGAGTTGATTATTGTATGTGTAGTAAGAAAAATTTCAATTTCATTTTTTTGCATGAGAACATACAGTTTTCCCAAAGTCATTTGATGAAGAGACTATACTTTCCCCATTGTGTAGTCCTGGCACCCTGTCCAAAGATAGTTTAACCATATATGTGTGGGTTTACTTCTGGGTTCTCTATTCTGTTCCATTAGTCTATATGTCTGTTTTTATGCCAGTATCATATTGATTTTATTACTATATTTTTGTAATGTTTCAACATCAAAATATTTTGACATTATTAAATCTCCCAGTTTATGAACCCAATCTCTCAGGTTCATAAACTGGGAGATTTAATATTGTTAAAATGTCCATACTACCAAACGCAATCTACAGATTCTATAATCCATACCAAAATCCCAATGGCATTTTTTTGCAAAAATGGAAAAAATACTAAAATTCGTATGAAGCCAAAAAGGAGCCCCAATAGCCAAAACAATCTTGGGAAAGAAGAATAAAGCTCAGCACTTATTTTATTCCTTATTGCTTCTTGAAGATCAATCCCCTAACAATATCACAGCAGGAACTTTTGTATTTCTGTAACACTCTCTTTGGACATTAGCTTTTAAAGGAAATTTAGAGATTATTCAGATGCATGAATCCCAGAAAACCAAAGCCTGCTTGAATACATCAAGTCCTATATAGTTAACCTCTAATAGAAAATTAATAAGGTCTAAATGTTTGTGTCCCCCAAACTTAATATATTAAAACTTAATTATCAATTAAGTTTGCTAGAAGGTGGGACCTTTGGGAGGTGATTAGGTTTTAGGGCAAAACCTTCATGAATAGGATTAGTGTCCTTATCAAAGAGGCCCCAAAGAGCTCTCTTGCCCTTGCACTACATGAAGACTCAGTGAGAAGGAACCATCTGTAAACCAGGAAATGGGCCCTCACCAGACACCAAATTTGCTGACATCTTAATCTTGGACTTCTTAGCCTTCAAATCTGTGAGGAGTAAATTTATGTTGTTTATAAACCACTCATTGTATGGCATTTTGTTATAGCAGCCTGAACAGTTGTAACAAATACCTAAAAATGTGCAAGTGGCTTTGGAACTGGGTAAGGAGTAGAGGCTAGAAGAGTCTTTTAGTACATGCTAGGAAAAGCCTATACTCTCGTGAATGGACTGTTCAGGGCAATTCTGAAACTGCCCCCAAGGTTGACAAAAACTTTATGTTGGGTTCTGGGGAGAAGTATAGTTATAATTAGGCATTAATTAGGTTGCACTTTGGCCCACTTCCTTGTTACTAGAAGTCACAAAGTGCTAGACCCTGACTGCTTGCATTCTCATAGTTCCTATGGACAGGATCTGTGACATTAGACTAAAAATGTTTTTGCTTAAGGATCATTTAAGGTGTTTTTCAGACCTTAAATTTCAGCAACTAGTTTGAAGACCCCCACAGAGGAAGACAATCAACATGAGAATACAGCTTCTTCATCTCCGTGCCCCATGATTTCACCCCATACCCTTTAACCAATCAACCATCTCCAAAAACTCTTAAAAACCCTAGCCCAAAATAGGAGATGGATTTGAGGTGCCCTCCTATCTCCTCATTTGGTGGTGACCCTACGAACAAACCTCTTTCTCTGTTGTCTCTGTGTATTGACTTGCTGTGTGCATAGGGCAACAAACCTACTGCAGTTACAATTTTAATAAGGGCTCAGAAGGAAAGGAAGTAAGCTGTAGAGAAATCCTTGATCTTCTTAGAGAATATCCAAGTGATCATGAACAGAATGTTGGCAGAAATGTATGGATGGTAAAGGCCATTCTGATGAGCTCTCAGAAACGAGAAACGTGTCATTGGAAACTGCAAGACAGTTGATCCTTGTCATAAAATGACAAAGAAATTGGCTGAATCTTGTTCGTGTTCTAGTGTTCTGTGAAACGTAGAATTTGTGAGTGATGAAGTTGAATATTTAGCTGAAGCTATTTCTAAGGAAAGTATTGAAGGTGTGGCTCGACTTCTCTTGAATGCTAATAGTAAAATACAAGAAGAAAGAAATGACTTAAAGATAGAATTGTTCACCACAAGGGAAACAGAACATAAAAATTTGAAAAATGTTTACTCTATCCATGTTGGAAAAAATAAGAAAGATTTTTTCCAGGAAAGAACAGGGTGTAGCTAAGCAACTTATTCATAAGGAGATTAGTAAGGATTTACCATCTCAACGAAAGACTGACCCCAAAACCATTCCAAAGATCATTAAGAGGGCCCTTCCTATTGCAAACCCAGAGAGCAAGAGCCTGGGGGACAGATTAATTTGAAGGCTCTGTTCCCTACATTCCAGCATAGTACTCTCTGGCTGCCACAGGTATGGCTTCAGTGGGCACAGGCATGGTGTGGGCCTTGTGGTCACCCCTCTGTAGGGTACGTGTGGTAAACATTGGTGCAGTCAGTGAGGTACCATCTCTACTAGTGTGGAGTGGGCCCAAATCATTGGGATATGGCTACCTCTACCTAGATTTAACAGAACCACCTGGAGTCTCAGGATGGCAACTCCAGGCAGAGGGCCACTCACTCTGTCGGGGCCACCTCAGAGAATTCCCACTAGGGCAATGCCTGGGGGAGCCACCGGGACAGGGCTATCCCTGCAGCCCCAGACCAGTTCAGCCACTGACTTGCAAAAGCAGCCAGGAAAAGGCCCGGGCAAGCAGCTCCAACTCACGAGAGCTGCGACACAAGCTGTACCCATGAAAGCCATGGGGTCAGGACTGCCAGGAGCATTAGGAACCCAACCTCAGCTCCAGTGTTTCCAGAAGGTAGGACATAAAGTCAGAGAAGATTATTCCAAGAAAATGTATTGTTTGCCCTGTTAAGTTTTGGGTTGCTCAGGACCTGTTACCTCTTCCTTCTTTCCTATTTCTCTCTTTTGGCATGAGAATACCGATCCTATACCTGCCCCATCATTGTGTTTTGGAAACACATAACATGTTTGATTTGACAAGGTTGCAGCTGGAGAGTAATTGCCTCAGAATAAATAATATCTTGAGTCTCACCCACATCTGATTTTAATAGCAATTAGATGAAACTTTGAACTTAAACTTTAAATCAGTACTGAAATGAATTAGGAATTTTGAGGTACTGAGATGGAATGAATGCATTTTCTATCCAAGAAGGACATTTAGGAGACCAGAATGCTATGGTCTGAATGTTTGTGTCCCCAAAGTTCACATATTGAAACCTAATCATCAATGAGATGGTATTAGGAGTTGGGGTGCTTATAAGGTGATTAAGTCATGAGGACACAGCACTCAAGAATGGGATTGATGCCCATATAAAAGAGGCCCCAGGGAGCTGCTTTGTCCTTCCCATCACATGAAGACACCAAGAGAAGTTACATCTATGACCAGGAAATGGTCCTCACTGTCTAGTGAATCTGCTGACACCTTCATCTTGGACTTTCTTGCCACTCAAACTGTGAGAAACAAGTTTCTGTTGTCGATAAGCCACCCAGTCTATGACATTTTTTATAGCAGCCCAAGGATATTAAATTAAAACCCCATTTAGAGCAACCCATACAGAGATTTTAAGTGGTTTTCTTGTTTCTTCCCCAGTCTTGACAAAACTTCCATCATTTTCACTCAACACTATCATTTCTTTCATTATCACCACTACTAGGAAGATGCTGTGAAATTTTCGGGGAAGGCCTCATTATTATTATTTTCTCCAACTGCCAAATGCCTTCATCTTATCTCATATGAAAATTTCTCCATATAGTCTCAACCTAATGATTGCAATTCCCATGAACATTCTGAGATTAGAACCTGGGTCTCTGGGGTTAAAGCTTGGTTTAAACAATAGTCCCACCATCTGCCAGCCTTATGTCTCTATGCATTCATCAATTTCCTCATCTGAAAGTAGCTATAATAGCAACACTGTGATATTATGACATAATAGGATTATCGTTGGCCTTTGTCCCTGTTCTTGGCACAAAGTTTCCCAATTCCTTGGAATTTCCTGAGTGATAAGAGAGAGGAGCATCTTTTGCTATCCATAACAAATCCCTTTCAGCCATCCCTGAGTTTATGCTAATGAGGTGACTCTTGAGAGGAACCTTGATGGCTTCAGGACAGAAGCTAGTTGCTGGAGAAACCAAGTAGGTGATTGGAGGGCTAGAACCTTCAGTCCCAACATGGGCTTCCAGGAAGGGAAAAAGGAAATCTAAGATCAAGGTGTCAGCAGATTCAATGTCTGGTGAGGGCCATTTTCTGGCTCATAGATGGTGCCTTCTCTCTGAGTCTTCATGTGGTAGGGCAAAGCAGCTCCCTAGGGCCTCTTTCATATATGCATTAATTCCAGTCCTGAGTGCTCTGCCCTCATGACCTACTCACCTTCCAAAGACCCTCCCCCCAGTTCCTAATACCATCTCATTGATGATTAGGTTTCAATATACAACGTTTGAGGACACCAACATTCAAATCATAACATTCTACCCTGGCCTCCCAAATGTCCTTCTTGCATTGGAGATTGAGTTAACTACTAATGGTCAATGAAATTTAATCAATTATGCTTATATAATGGACCTCCATAAAACCTCTAAATGATGATGGGGCTCAAAGTTCAAAGATGTGTTTCTGGGCTGGAAAACTCAACAAGGTGTTGGGAAGGTGGCATGTCTGGGGAAAGCACAGGAGCCCCTTGTATCTTCCCCATACTTACCCTATCCATCTCTTCCATTGGACTATTCTTGAGTTGTATTCTTTATGATAAACTAAAAAAAAATGTAAGTAAACTGCTTCTCAGAGTTCTTTCTATTAGCTGTCCTAGCAAATTATGAAGCCTGAGGAGAAGGTTGTGGGAAATCCTCCCACTTTCAACTTTACAGTTGGCAGGTCAGAAGTATGTGTGGCCTGGACTTGCCACTAGCATATGAGGTGGGGGCAGTCTTGTGAGAACCTGTGGGGTCTGATGCTAACTCCAAGCAGTTACTGTCAGGATTGAATGGAATCATTGGACACCCAGTTAGTGTCCAGAGAATTGGAGAACTGGCTGTAGGTGTGGGAAAAGCCCACACATTTGGTATCAGAAGTGTTGCAAAAAGAAACAGACCATCAGAGCAGAAGTACCTATATCAAAGGGATATCATAAAGATTAGATAAAATATGAGGAGGGGACCCCCCCCCAAAAAAAACACCTGGAATTTATTTATAAAAAATTAGTATATTTATTCTTACATGCTTAAACTTCAGTCACTTTCAAAGTACTCTCCATTTAATGCAATACACCTATTGAGACATTTTTTTCCACTCCTCAAAATAGTTTTTGAACTTGTCAACTTTGATGCCTTTTAGTACTTCTGCCATTTCTTGTTTCACCTCTTCCAGATCACTAGAATGTTTCCTTTTGAGAGTGTTTCATTCAGAGAGACAAGAAGTCGTTGCTCAGGACTACATCAGGTAAACAGAGAGGGTGGAGCACAGAGGTGATACCATTTTTGGTCAAAAACTGCTGAACACTCAGTGCTGTGTGGACAGGTGTGCTCATAAATAACCCATCGTGAAATGGGCAAAGACGTTGAAAGAATTTCCCAAAAAAGTCACTGAAGCTGAATGAAGCATCTCACAACAATACTAGCTGCTATACTCATGCTGATGGGTTCCTAGAACACTTACCCAGTGGAGAAAGCCTGTACTACAAGAGGCCTGCCTTCCAAAAGATAATTCCAGTTTTCTGAGGGTCCCCTTGTAATACAATGCCTGGCACTTAGCAAAGCTGCATGTTAGCCCTTCTTATTTATTACTCTAGACCCACTAGATCAGTCACTTTGCTTACCTCATAGCCTCTGTCACATAGTGATAATGTGGCTTTCCCATTCCATGGCATTAGGTGTGTGGCAGTCAATGGAGCAGATGTTGGGTGGGAAGAAGGAAGGAAGGAGAAGCAGTAGGCATACAGGAGGCAACGCAGAGGAAAAACAGAAGGAGAAGGCAGAAAGCTGAAGATTAACATAAACAATGAGTTAAGATAAAATCACTACTTATTTCTCTGTGATAAACTAATCTCCGTTCCTCCTCTCCATCTGCCTCAGGATAAGGAAATTAATATCACCAGGTAAATCATGAGGGAAATAAAGTTGAGAATGCTCCTGTAGTGACCTGTTGCCAACGGGCCATCTCCTCATCCCAAATCTCTTAAATGACCCAGTCCATGATTTAGGTTCCAAGAGGTCATGAAGGAACCCAGATCATCTTCCATTAATATTAAATGAGCCTGTAAGTGCACTTCAGACAGCAAATCAAAACCACTGTTAGCAGCTACTCCAATTCAGGAGGCTCTGTCACTTAAAGGACCAGCTGTCCTTTCATGAAGGATCATTTTTCTGTGAATAATACATATACTACTAGGGAAGAATATTCATTCCCATTAAGCAACATCAATTCTCAACACACTGGATATAATCTCTTGTACTGCTATAATTAAAAATTAAACACAAAGTATTATGTTGAAGAAATTCCAAAGTTCATTTTTATATACTCTATTTTCTCTTCCAAAAGCATCATTCTTACCAGTTTTTTAATACAATTATATTCCAGGGAAAACAGGCAGGCAAAAAAAAAATCAATCAATCAATATACAATCTTTCTTTAAAGTCCTAGCTTCTATTTCATGATCTGTATAATCTGCTAAAAATATCTTTAAAAATCAGGTATGAATTTTTCTATAATAAACATACACTATCTTCTCTTTATATTTTAATAAAGAAAATCACACAAAATATCAGATGAGTTGTGATTTCAGACAAGAGACAACCACAGGCTACCATTGACTACAAGGGCTTCTGTTAGCCTACTTCTTATAAGTACCTGAAATATAGCTAGTGCTGAATGGATTTTCCTTATTTATTAGCATGAATAAGTACTAATATTAAAAATAAAAACTAAGAACATATTTGAGATCTGAAAAATTCATTATTTTGTCAACTATGTTTGCCTAGAAACTTTTGCCCTCCTATGCCCTACTTTCTCCTTCAATAAGTGAGAGAAAAGAGCAATTCCAAAGAAGCTACCATTGGGAAGTAGGATGATTCTTATTATTGATCTTAATCTACTTAAAAGGAGTGTTCTTATCTTGTTTGTCAAAGAATGTCTGTGAAAAAGCTTACTGAGTTCAGAAAAGTATGGATATCTATATTCCTAAGACATGAAGATTTTTAAAAATCATATAACTTATTATGAGAAATATTTAATTATATGAATTTTGGTGGAAATGTCTAAATTGCTTAAAATTCAAAAACAAAACAAAACAAACTGTTAAAGTTGGATAGGCCCTTATACCACATGGGACCTAGCCTCTCCTTTGCAAAATTGTGGACACTGAGGTAAATGAGGTTAAGTGATTGTTCCAAGGATGCAAAAGTAGTAAATGGCAGACTTATTCTTAGGCTTTTATTCCAGTTCTAACACATGTTCCATTACACCACATTCTACTATAAACCCCTTGGTGCTTTATGAGCAGATAATAAAAATTAGTTAATGCAGATGATGACGATAATGAAATTTCGCTGTACTGGAAACAGTGAAATGAGGTCAGTTAGCTGGCATTTGGTGGTGCTTTTGTTAAGGCAGAATGTCTATTATTTTCTATCTCTCTCTGCATTTAAAGAAATCCATGTACTCTGCTCTAAAAAAGCCTTAGGCAACTAAATATCATTCATTAAAACATTTAAGACAAGTGACAGCTCCTAGTAATACATTTCCAGAACAGAACAAGCAGGATAAAGATAGCTTAGAAACTGCATATACATAGAATTCTTCCACTGATACCCCAAACCCCTGCTGGCCAATTTTTAAAAGTGGGCTTTTATTGTACCATAAAAATGAACAAGCTGAAGCTCTGACATCGAGAGAAAGGTACCACCATGGAAAATATTTTGCCCTCAAGAGTCTAAGATGAGAGAAAATTGCCATTGGATAAGGATAACTAAAGACTATGATGGAAGTCGGATACTGAAAGTCTACTTGTGAGTGGCATATGACCACAGCTTAAGGAAAATGATTCCATTTCTAAGTATAAGTTGGTTATGGATGCAAACTTGGTTTTGAGGTCCTTTCACAGTGTTACCACTAATACAATCTTTTCCTTTAAAAATGTGAACAAGCCGGGCTCGGTGGCTCAGCCTGTAATCCCGCGCCTCTGGGAGGCTGAGGTGAGTGTATTGCCTGAGCCCGCGGGTTCGAGACCCGCCTGGGCAGTGAGACTTCATCTCTACAATAAATCAAAAAATCAGTCGGGTGTGGCAGCGCATGCCTGTAATTCCGGCTACTTGGAAGGCTGAGGCTGAAGGATCGCCAGAGCCCAGCAGGTCAAGGCTGCGGTGGCCGGGAGTGGCCACTGCACTCCAGTCTGGGCGAAAAAGTGAGACTCTAACTCAAAAAAAAAAAAAAAATGTGAACAACTAGCTTTGGAGAACCATTTGGCAGTAGCTATGAAAGCTACGCGCTTGTGCCCACAATAAGCCAGAAATCTACTCATTGGCCTATACCTAACTAAAATACATTTATATGTGTCAAAATACATGCATGAGAATGTTCTTAGCAGTCCCATCCAAAATAGCCCCAAACTGGAAAAGACACTAACAGTCATCAACAGTAGGATAGGTAGATGCATTGTGATCTATTCACACTATGGAATACTATTTTGTGGAGATAACAAACTACAGCTAATCTCAATAACATGAACAAATTTTTACAAAGGTCATAATGTTAAGTAAAGGAGGTCACATCCACAAAAAGTTTGTGCTGTATGATTCTTTCATAGAAAATTTAAAAACAATCTAATTAATTTATGATGTCTAAGTCAGTGGTTTTTCTGGGGTGGGTTGGTGACTGGAAGGGGCAAAGGACGATGGGGATCTAGTGCTGTTTTGTTTTTTGGTCAGGGTTGTGGTCTCATAGGATGGCCATCTTTGTTAAGATCCACTGAACTACACATTTAGGATGTATGAGTTTACATGAAAGTAGATGTATTTGTCATTTTAAAAATCTAAAGCCCTAAACTTGTCCTATAAAAATAGGATAGGGAGAAAGTGATAAATTAGTAGAAGAGTTATCCCTTCTATAAGGCAAAGAATGATTGCACCCACAGGCAGCCTTGTCTTTCATGCCAGCATCTTCTCTCATCATTGATTATGAAACTGGTCACCAGCCTGCAAATGAGGAACACAAATGTATAAATGTCATATTCATATGCAGAAACTAAGGTGCTCACTTCTTTATGCCCCAAGGCACAACTTGGTCTCAGTTTTCATATACTAAAAATGGACTTATTAGGATAATGAGTGAGTTCACATCTGTCATTTTCAAATTGATTGCCAGCAATCTGCAGTATCTGAAATGGGTTCCACTAATTACAAAGAGAAATCAGACATACTCAGGAACATACATCATTGTGGGGCATTGACTAATTGGGCATTTGTCTTTTGTGTTCTACCTGTAAGCTCTATTGAGAGTTCTGTCCTCAAGGTTAAATAAAGAGAGGAACAAAGGGGAATAAACATTTTAAGTATATATTATATGTGAATAAAAATGTACATATTTTTCACAAAAGCTTTTCATGGTAGGTACTATTAGCTGCATTATATAGAGAAGGAAACAAATTCTGAAATAGGAAAAAACATAAACAAGTTATACTACCAGCAAGAAAGAAAATAAATATTCAAATTCAGGACCATCCCACTCATCCAGCTCTTTCCACACCACCGCACACCTTCCTGCTGAGGTCCATGGCCCTTTGCTAAAATGTCTGCATTCTCTTGCAAGGTTTCGTTTCAACTTCAATTCTATCCTGATATCAGGGAATATTCCCAATGCATGAAAAAATGCAAACACCACCTAGACAGAAAAAAAAAAAGTCTTAAGTAGCTAGGGTAATGAAGTTATAAAATTATAACAATTGTCATCATTGGGTCAAAACACTTTCCTAATCCAGCCTAATATTCTTTTAAAAATTATAATATCCAAGGGGTAGGCTATGAGAAACTTTCCAAAAAAGCAGGTCTCAGAAGGTTATCTATCCACCTTCAATGTGTCTAATTTCCCTTAGACCCCCTCCCCCAAATAATCATTCTTAACACTATAGAACTGGTCCACATCCAAAAGAGAAAACAAACAAACACAAAAACAATGGTACCAACTCAAAAAACTTAAGAGAAACTGCAAATCAGATATACAGCATTGAGTTATCAGAACTTAAACTGGGAACAGGTTATTCACCAACCATGATGTCTGCTGGTGTAACCTGGAATAAGTTTTTTATGCCTTAGTTTCCTCACACTGCAAAAGGATGGTAACAACACCACTCTGCTCTTGAGTATATTAGAAGAACTATCTGACATCTACAAGCATCTATTCATTGGCCTATACCTAACTAAAATACATTTATATGTGTCATGTAAGTGCTAAGTATCACATGACCATCAGTGCAGGAAGCCCTGAGCCATGAGAATTGATGCTGAACTTACACAGAACTCATGTGTTCACAGCTCCCAACAGGAAAGTTTTGAGAACAACTTCCTGACTCATAATGAGATGCTAAGGCAAACAGATGATGTGAAGTTATATTTGGGGGCTGAATGGATCTAGAGGCCAGAAAAAAACTTAGAGCAAAATCTGTCCAGTTAGAGGAGATCCACAGTCAGCCTTGCCCTTGCATACAAAAGCACAGGATAGACATCTGTCCTTTGAACTCTGGCAGAGTTAGCAAGATGGGGCACTGGGAGAGTTCACTAAAACCATGCTGGGAGGCTAGTAAGGAGAGGGCATCCATGCAAACTCTTTGAGAACTGGATTTTACATGAGAAGAGAGAAGAGGAATACACTAAGCTCAAGAGATGGGGCAGCAGGTACTCAATCATAATCATGCAAAAATAACAAAGCAATAGATAAATCAAACTTAACAGCTGGCACATGATTGGGTGACCCTCTTCTCTAAGTTTTCCATCTGGTGTCAAGCAGAAGTGAGTAATATGAACAGTCTTCTAGACCTTGAGTTAGGGTATTTTACATGTTTATCACACCATCCTCAAACCAACTGCTGAAAAGTGGGTATTATCATTTTTAAAGAAATGAGGGTCAAAGTGACAAAGTAACTTGCCTAAGACAGTAAAAGGCAAAGCCATCATTAAAATATAGGTCTGGCTGACACAAGAGCCCTTGTTCATTAAACTGGGTCCTTTTATCTCTTATCACAGTTATTCACAGTGTGCACTAGCTCTGAGCAGATCTTGCGGCCAACTCAGTAAAAATCCATGCCACGGTGCTGCTTTGGAGTTAAAGGGAATGACCTGGAGTGTGGTATCAGATCCAACAGGCAATTGTGGAAGGCACACTATGGGCCAGACTTGTGCTAGACATGTTCAGTGCAGAAAAAACAAGAACTTCTCCCTGGCCTTGGCAATGCCCATTGATATCCTAACAGGCATAGCATGACAGTCACCCAGCAAGTTCCCCACAGCCCAAACCTCAGTCACAATTGATAACTCACAGAAGCAACCACAGAGGTTACGGACCCCTTGAAATCCTTCTCAAGGAGCCCCTCAGACTATATGCTTTAGTCTGAATTTTGATAATTCTTTATTAATCTCCTGAGGATTATGGCCAAAAAACTGCTGTACATTACTTTTAATTACCATCCTATAAAAAGTTTGATTAAAAAAAGCTAGCAAAATCACTGCAGAAGGAAAAAAACCTTTAATAATTTATTCATAATGTTATTAAGGCAAAGTCATGTTTTATTGGACCATGCATGTTTATGTTGTGAGGCAGGAGTCAATGGGGAGGGGGCTTTAGTAATATTTAATATCCATTAATATTCTCCACATATGTTCACTGAGCAAATAGTGTCTCCACATCAATAAACAATTTCAATAATTAAAAAGTATGGTTTTCCCAGGTTAACTATTTCCTGCTGAAAGGCTGCCACAGACACTCGTCTCCATAGCCTTTCCATCTCAGCTAAAAAAAACTGCACTTTGTGGAGAAAGTAATGGAGTAGAAGAAATGCTATTTCTGGAAGGGGTTATGGCTCGGCTCTGACACCAGCTGCCCATGACCTTAGGGTCTAGACCCTTCCTTCTTTGACTGCAAGATGGAATGATTTCAGTGAGATAGTGTCTATGTCTTCCCCAGCTCTATCACTGTAAAACAGTCCTCCTCTGGGTCTTCTCGTTATCCCTTCTCGATCACCACTATCTTTCCTATCTTTCATCAAGTTGCACTTTAAAATGAGTTTTTCTTTTTGCAAATGGGCCTTCCTCTCTGACTGCTTAGTCTGCCTCACAGAGTTAAGAGACAGCGTGGAGACTCACATGCTAGGAGTCAAGCGGTGGTTCACTCTCTGGTAGCTGTTTGCCCTTGAACAGCGAGTCATTTAGGAATTCCAGGCCCATCATTTCCTCATTGATGGGGGATTAGGTGACAACACTCAGCTACCACAAAAGAGGGAGAGAGGATTAAATAATGTGCTTGTACGGGATTTAGCCAATACTTGATGTCACACTGGATACTTGGTAATAATTACCTTTTGAGTCTCACAAAACTCACCTGAAATGTCTTCCAGATTCAAGGGCAAATGATTCCTTAAGAGGGTTTAGCTTCTTTTCATTCTCCACAGAGAACTGAGCCCAAAACTGAGAGCCTTGATATACCATGAAAGCTTGAATTGATTTCCTTCACCTTAACAAAGTCTTCTTTCTCTCTTCAGAGTCACTAAAAAATTATGACCACTATGTTCTCCAATCCCAAATTATTTTCCTGCATTCCCTTCTATATAGATGCTTACTATGCTAAGAACATAAAGGGGAAACACCTGTGGTTATTTCAACACTCTTAAGACCCAACCTTCCCTGCCATAACTAACTTGGTCATCCCACTGTAAACTATATTTTCACCAGGTTAGAAGAGACAATATGGCTTCATAGGAAAAACTCACATTTATGAAAGACCTAGACCTCGGTTGGAGGATAATAAAAATTATTGTAGTATTGACTGAGAAAATGGCATACTCTGTCACTGCTCTTAGTAATTTTCACTTGTAAATGCTTTTATTTCTGAAGACAACCCTAGGAGGTTGTTACTATTTTTATTTCCATTTCAATAAATAAAGAGTGTGCAGCACTAGCTGGGCACACTGATGCATACCATTTTCAGCAACTCAGGAGGCTGAGGCAGGAAGAGAGCTTGAACCCAGGACGTTAAGGCTGAAGTCAGTTATGATTGTGCCTGTGAATAGCCACTACAGTGCAGCCTGCACAAAATAGTGAGACCCTGCCTCTAAAAACAAAACAAGAAAAGCATGCAGCACTGAGAGGCCAGGGGCTCTCTGAGGCCACATTTCCAGGAACTGGGGCACACCAGATTTGAATTAGGCAACCTCATTTAGAGTCGGCCCTCTTCATCATCATGCTATTCTCCACAGAAGGTGTGATGATTTGAAAGGATATGTGAAGAGAAATGGCCATATTGCAAGCACTCTGGAAATATGGCCATTTTATTATTTAGATTAAAATAGCCATTTTCTTAAATGGTGTTGCTTTTTCTGTTGATTATGTCATAAATGTATCCTTTACATTCCTCTTCTCTTCCTTAACTTCCCTTATTTTTAACTCCACTGGCCTCATCACTGTCTCAGGGGCATCCATAACCATTCAGATAATCTGTTTTGTAATGTTCCTGGGTCTTGAAGGAGTTCTGCCACAGTTTACTATATGATAGAAAGTGTAGAGGAACAGGTCCCTCTCCAGCCTTATATTTTTCTCACTATTATAAGCCTCTGGTAAACTGACACTTATTTTATAAGCAATGTTTATAAGTTTTGCTGAAATCCCATTGAACGATAGGGCCAAAGATATGTTAACACAACCAAACATTTTAGCTTATGATACCTTGCCCTACTAAAGGGAAGCTTACTCTGAGATTATAGAGCCCTCATTTCCTGCAGCTCACAGATCCAATCACCAAAACATCATCCGCTTATTTGGCTCAGGTAAACATCCACCTGAATGGTGTTCCAACAAATGCAGCCACAGTGAGGCAGACAGCAGGATTTATAAGACACCATCCTCAGACAATAATCATAGTAATTTGCTGTCCTCATTCCCTCTCAAGTCCAGGAAGAAGAGCAGCAGGAAATCGCATACAGAAGGCAGAAATTTCAAGGCTCGGAGAAACGCAAGGTACACCTGAATTATGGGAGCTCGTGGCAAAGCCAAGAAATAATTAAATAGCAGATGGCAGGCCATGCAGCAGAGTTGTGGACCCTCCCATTGCCTCAACTAACTAATTTGGAGCAGGTGGCAGTTTATCTAAAGACTACTTTCATATAGTTCAGGGCCTTGCTCTTCAAATTCCGTCCACGGACCAGCTGCACGGTCATCATGTGGGAGCGTGTTAGAAAGGAAGACTCTCCCCAGGTCTGTCCAAGCAGAAGCAGGCTTGGGAAGTCATCACTCCCTAAGACAGTATTGAGAGGTGCAGATACAGGGCGCACAGTTCAGCTAAGGCTGGCAGGTCTCATCTAGCCATACAGTAGACTGCATTCTGAAAATTCAAACAAATAAATAAGTGACAAGATACAACCAAAATAAGAAAAGGAGAAAAAACCTCAACTGTGCTCAGCATAAATGTGGTGAAACCCAAGATGAGATGGTAAGAGATCGACATGGAAACCCAGAAGGCTGTTCCATGTGCTGTTCCAGGCCCACCTTCTGCTTTTCTTCTCCTTGCCCTGAGCCCAGGGAAGAGCATTGGTATGGAATTCTCCATGACTCCCTACCATCCAGCATCTTATTGGGTTCCCAGAAGAGCAGAGAAAAGAAGAGTGAGATTCCGCATGGGCTGGCCTCAGGCTAACTGTGTTCCTCAGTGAAGGCCACAGCTGTCTCCAAACAGCCCTTCCATCTCTGGGTTCCAGCCACTGCCCCTTCTTCTCCCCTTTGGGCCAAAGACTACCCTCAGTTCCTTCCTGTTCTTAGCCTCTGCATACTGCACCATTCCTTCCTGAACCTTTGTAATGTCACTCAATAAACTCTCTTTATAATACTCAATTGGAGAGTATCACCTGTTTTCTGCTGGAACCTTAACTGATAAATTGAGACAAAATTGTTCACTCAAAGAAAGGAGAATGAAAAGCAATAACCTATCATTGAGAAAAGGCCTTTAAAAAAGAAGAAAACTAATCCAGAGGGGAGGGAGTTGCAATCAATTTAACCAGGGGCTGATGCTCCATCACTCTATAGAAAATGTGTTCTGAACATGTTTAAGAATACACTTGCCCTTCATCTGTTGAGAAATCCTAATTCTATTTATTGTATTTTTATTTTGCTTTTTTTTCTTTTGAGTTGGAGTCTCACTTGTCACCTAGGCTGGAGTGCAGTGGCATATTCACGGCCACCACAGCCTGACCTGCTAGGCTTAGGTGATCCTTCTGCCTCAGCCTTCCAAGTAGCTGGAAATGCAGATGCACACCACACACCCAGCTAGTTTTTGTGATTTATTGTAGAGATGAGGTCTCACCAAGTTGCCCAGGCTGGTGTCCAACCCCCGGGGATCAGACAATCCTCTTGCTTCAGCTTCCCAAAGTTCTGGGATTATCGGCTGAGCTACCATGCCCAGCCTATTTTGTTTTTTGTAGAGACTGGTGCTTACCATGTTCCCCAGGCTGGTCTTAAACTCCTGGCCTCAAGCAATCCTCCTGCTTCAGCCTCCCAAAGTGCTGGGATTTTAGGTGCAAGCCAACACTTCTAGCCCAAAAATCCTAATTTTCAAAATGGGGTTTCCCCTGTATTTCAATCCAGATTGTCCATCTATCAGGTGAATGCTATCTGTATCTCTTAAGAACAATATCCCTGGACATGCTCATTTGGCTTGTATCCATGAAGCAGTCTTAGAAGATTAGACAGTTTGTGAGAATATCTACTCTCCTTCCTTTCTCCCTCAAGTGTAAAGTTGATTAAGTAAGTCACCGGTTTTCCTGTAATACCCATCCTTTCATAATCATCAAGTTACTCAGTTCTACCTCTCCTTTGCATGGCATGATCCCTATTTTCCAGAAGCTTCCAGAATTAGATTTAATCAAACTTCTTTTTGATGCCTTCATATCCCAGAATGCCAAATGTGTATACCTACTGACCTACCTGCAAAACAGAGTGGAACTTCGTGCACATCACTTCAGAGGGCTCACGTCAACAGAAAGTCAGTGTGACCAGACTGGTCAGGCAAAGATGCTTCCCTGCAGCTGCCCATTTGTCCCCACCACTCAAGCCTGCACCTACCACATCCAGGTGTTCCTCATCCGGCCCCTCCATCTAGAATCTGACCTCCAGCAACCACTTCTCAGCTGATTCTGCATCACTCAGCATTCAAGACCCTTGGCAGGCCCACCTTCTTTATAAAACCTTCCTTGCAACCTAAAACTCAAAAATGTCTTCCTTTGGCACTTTCTTGCTTCTAAGTCAGGACCTGGAGATTTCCTGTGAGCAGACATGCGTGCAAACATTTATGGATATATGGGGCATGAAGATTCACGTGTGATGCCTAGGCTCCTGGCTTGAGAGCTGAGGTGGAAGGTGTTGTCATTTATTTATTTTTTAAAAATTTGTCTATTTTTGTCTCTTGTTTCCTTTATTCCATAAGGATCCCCTCTCCTCCTACCCTTTTTCAAGTCTTTGATATCTTAGAGAAACTCCATCATTTGTCACATAACAGGTTCCATACTCTGGGTTTGGTTGATTGCTTTCTGTGGTGTCTTTTAACATGTCCCCTTGCTTTTTCTTATGTTTTTCTCTTATTGTAGTCAAACATACATAATATAAAATGTACTTTCTGAACAATTTTTAAGGTCGTTGTTCAGTCCATTAAGTACATTCACACTGTTGTGTAGCCATCACCATCATCCATCTCTTGAACTCTTCCATCTTCCCAAACTGAACCTCTGAGCCCATTAAACACTCTCTCCTCTTTCCGCCTCACAACCTCTGAAGCCACCATTCTCCTTTCTGCCTCTACACATTTGACTATTCCAGGTACTCAGAGAAGTGGAATCCTAGAATTTGTCTTTTGGTGACTGGTTTATTTCATCTAGCATGCCTCCAAGTTTTATCCATGTTGTAGTGTGTGTCAGAAGTCCCATGTATATATATATGATAGAGATGTTTCTATATATGTGATATAGATATATTGTCATTCATCTGACAATGGGCATGTGTGTTGCTTTCACCTTCTGGTTATTGTGAATAACAGCTGGCATCATTTTTGAGGTGGGGAAACCCGAAGAGAGAGTTTTGGAAGGCAAAAGAAACGGGAAACCCAGCTTAGGGTCTGTTACATTTCAGCACCTATGAGATACTTAAATGCTCATAGTCAGAATACAAATATAAGGCTCTCAAGCTCAGAAAAACTATTGGACTGAAGAAACATAGACTTAGCAGTTGCACGCATTTGGGTGGCAAAAGAAACCAAGAGAAAAGGCAAGATCACATAGGAAGAACATGCAGAGACCCAGAGCACTCTGACCCGGTAGTTAGGGAGCATAGGATGACCTGGAAAAGCATACAACAATAAAAATAAGATCAACAGAGTGGAGATATCTGATTCCTAAAGCAAAAAACACCTGGAATAGATATAGAGAGCTTTTCATATATATGTGCATGTCAGTCCTTGTCAGTTCAGTGAAACTAAAATTGAGAATAGAAGTAAGCAAAATTTATCAAATCATGACCACGGTTTTTCAAGTATGATATGCCAAAATTAAGAGAATCTACTTGAAGCTTGCAGAATAGGTAGTAAACCCAGGAAACACACTTGTTCAAGGAATAGTAGAGAATATAAATACTAGGAAAGTGTCTATAAAATCGCTGATGTTACATCTGTGACAAATTGTTAGAAGATGTTTGAGATGTACCTGATAAAATGTTCAAATTGGTTTTAAAGGAGAGAAATCGCACTTTCTCTCTCACACACACACTCCCACGATATCTCAAGAGACAGACATTCCATTGCTGCATTGGTGTAGGAATGCTCTAGATGGCATTTTTAAACTCCAGTTCTTAGCAATATATTATATATAAAATTAAGTGGTGAACAAGAAACACAAGACTTAGGTTGGATTTCATGATGAGCTCTCTGTGGCTGGAAATTGTTAAAAACTGAAATGCTGATTGGAATCAAGAGACCATGGAATATCCCACTCTAACATTGTTTAAAAGCAAAAATGGGTTCTCATCTGTCTGGAACTGTCTCGGTATGAGCATGCCTCAAGATAAAGAAGACAGACTTACAGATCCCTGATGGGCCCTTCCTTTCATAATAGAGAATCACAATTCTCTCCACTGTTTTACTGCTTTTGGGTAGAAGAGCTTTCATCTCTCCAATTTCCAATCTACTAAAATAGATAGTTCAGCCAAGTTTCTCAGACTCACTGATTTTTCTATTCCTTGAAAAGTTCAGTCAAAGGCATCTTTCATCTTTAATTATACTTCTGAATATTTTCTTCTTATGCTACTTATATCATTCACTCCTTATTTGCCTCCCCTTCTCCATCTTTTCCCTACCTTATTTATCTACCAATAAAACACATTAAAATTTTATTCTTTCTCACCGAAGTGCTGTAGTTTGAGAACTCGAAGTTGGTGGGTAAATATGAACTATATATGATGTGTGAAAGAAATATTAATAGGGATTTTACTAGGTCAGAACTTTATTGCTTTTGGCCAAAGGCCATCACAAGACTTATAGAGGAAAGATTACGTACAATGAGACCTTTAAAATAAGTTACAAAGATCAAACGAGGACTAAGTTAGAATGAGTTCCTAAGTGTAAAAATAGGTAACATTTCAAAGTTGATATATTAAAATGAGTTATAAGACCAATACCTTGCAGTACCATTTTGGCTGGAGCATCTCACATAACATTAGCTTTGATTCTGAAGTAATCAGTGAGAAAGAGTATCAAAAATATTGCACACAAACCTGCCTCTTCCAGTGTTGCTCATAATAAATACTAGTTTAATTATACCAATAAATTGTTACAGTTATTTCTAGATACAAAAGGAGAGGAAATAAATATGTATGGAACACCTATGTGCAAGGCTCCACCATTTCAGCTAAATGTAATTTTTCACTTAATCTTCACATCAACCCCATAAGATAGGTATTTATCAGATCCATTTTCTAGACAAGGAAACAAAGGCTCAAAGACATCAGACAATTCCTCCCAGGTCCACATTAGTAAATGGCAGAGCCAGAATCTGGACCTAAGATTACTTAAGCCCAGGGCCCATGCAGTTACGCCAAGGTCCACTTTGGAAAAAAGAAATGGGAAAAGTCCTCCAACTCCAGGTCAACTCTAATACAGGTTCAATGGACCAGGAAATAAGCCAGTATCTTGCCTTTAATTATGAAGTAGACATGATTTAGAAAAAGATTGCTGTGAAAGCCCGGCTGAGTTTAAGAGCGGTGAGATCGATCAAGTCAAGTGAAATTCTATGTAACCCTCCTATAACTCTTAAAAACATGAGTTTTTATAAAAGCTAGCCTGTTGGGGACAGCAGCAGGATATTTTATTCAAAGATCCTTTAGCAAGAAGCCTTTGTGGCAAGGAGACTAACTTTGTTATGGCTCTCTCTCTGCCAGGCACTTGATATCCATTAACTCATTGAATTCTCACAACCACTCTGGTGTTTTGATTTCACAGTGGAGAAAATGAGACTCAGAGAAGTTAGGGGGTTTTACTTCAACATCATGGGGCTAAGGCATGAATTTCAGGGTAATTCCAAAGACACTGTTTGTTCCCTAGTAATGCCAACTGAGAGGAGCAATATCAATGTCAAGCGAGGTAATGCTTCTCAGTCTTTAATATGCATGTACATCACCTGGGATCTTGTTAAGATGTATTTCTGATTCACTGGGTCTGGGGTAGGGCTGTTGCAGTTCTAACATGCTGCCAGGTGATGCTGATGCTGCTGGCCTGTGGGCCACTCTTAAGAATGGAAATAACAGAATTACTTACAAAGCAAACCCTCCAAGTGTGTGCCTGGACCTCTTCTGCTAGGTGGCTTTTGTGGGAATCTCATGATTTCTAAATATTTCTAAAATATTTGATTATTGCTCCAATTAAAGAGATGGCTATCTTCTCTATTTCTAAAATATTTGATTATTGCTCCAATTAATGAGATGGCTATCTTCTCTGATAGAGCTACTAAGATATAGGGCAGGGCCATACAAAAGACTGGTGTGGAAGATTAGGTGTACCATCTTATATCACCTCATGCCTGACATCTGCAATCATCTGGACAACTGCTGGGAGTGAGAAAACCTCTACAACAGAGTAAGCAGTCACCTTTGCTTTCAGTATGTCTGCTCTGATCTTAGAGTCTGCAGTAGTCCTTAAAATGATCATTACCATCTGGGTGTGGTGGCTCAAGCCTATAATCCTAGCACTTTGGGAGGCCAAGGTGAGGGGCTAGCCTGAGCCCACGGGTTCGAGAACAGCCTGGGCAACTTGGCATATCTTCATCTGTACAATAAATCAAAAATGAACCAGGTGTGGTAGTGCATGACTGTAGTTTCAGCTACTTGAAAGGCTGAGGCGAAAGGATCACCTGAGCCCTACAAGTCGACACTGGGGTGGCCGTGAACATGTCACTGCACTCCAGCCTGGGTGATGGAGTGAGACTCCAACTCAAATTTTTAAAAATGATCATTACCCCACCTAACAGGCCCACCTCCACAGGGGTCAGTCCTCCTCAATGGGGGTGGGGACCAGCAGCTTGGAGGTGTTTGTGAAAAGTTGTTCTGCAGCCCTCTGCCATATACCAGTGCTCGGCTGTGCATGCCACAGTCTTTATCCCCAGCTCCCTGACTCACTGGAAGGTTTCAAACAGTCTCCTATAGGAGCTGAATGGCAAGCAGCCTCCTCCATGTCTGCACTCCGGCTTCCATGCTAACTTCCACAGAATGTTTTCCTATTTCAGTGGACACCAACTTCACAGTAAATTGCTGTGGCCGCCATTGGGGTCACTTTGGTGTTTGCATAGTCTGCAGTAATTGCTTTATTTCAACAGGGAAAAAACTTATTACCATGTTTTTGCAGCTGACAGTGGCTTTTGTGCAGAGAATCCTTCACATCAAAGGAGGAGGGACTGTGTTGAAGGCAGACAAACCAGCTGTTTCCAGGACCTCTTGCTCCTACCTGCCACACCTCCTCTGAGTGCTAAATTGAGGCCTTGTTCATCGTGGGGGGAGTTCCTACAGGACACTCTGCACTCAGCCCATGTGGAGCAGGGGTGGTGCCACCTGGGCAGCAATCAGACCGGGGACACTGACTCAAAGGCAGATGCGGGTAATGAGGTCTGATGGGAGAAATGGCTTCAAGTAAAGCTTCCTGTGCTTGATCAATATTGCCACAATGAGTAGATTTTCCTCCCTCCCAAACAGGCATCTCTTTTCCCTTCATCTCGCATCCCTAGTGCCCTCAGGTTTGAGATTTTAGCCTAGGAAGGGGGGGCGGAGCTTGCAGCACAGACATCCCCCTGTTCTAACAGGATGACAGAGTTACCTTTTATCTGTACATTTCCCGCAGCTCAGACAGTGCCAGGGCAGCCCAGAACCCTTCCTTTCTGTCCTCTTTTTTGAGTTGGTCTGTTATGCTTAGTGCTCTTCTCATTAATTTTTACCCCCACATCATCTCCTGCTCCTCCCTCTGTAATGACCTCTCTTTCCTGTGCCTGGGTGTGAAGGTTCTCTTTCCTTTCCCTGTCAGGCAATCTTAGTAGAGCTAACTTTAACCAGCCAGACCGAGCCTCTCCCAACCCTGAACAAAGGGACATGTAAGCATACACAAAGTAGACCCACATGGGTGCTGACCCTCCAGCTCCTCAGCCTCCTCTACACAGGTGCAGAATCTCCCCAGCAGTCTCCGGAAACTGCCTCCCTTTATCATAGGGAGCTCAAGCTCAGAGTGGCACAGGGCAGTCACTTCACTATAGGCAACAGAAGTCCATAACCACTGCACTTGCTCCAAACCAGACCCTGGACACCTGCGGTTGTTTTCAGCCTCCAGGTGGCAGAGAAGAGCCCATTGACCCCAGAACTGAAAAAGATCACATAGAATATTAGGACATTCAAGGTGCAGTGATTAAAGTCTTCTAACCAGGGTCAGCTGGGTAATGGGATGGCAGTGTGTGCCTTGAAGTTGGTGGCTTCTCATGGAAACATATACAGGTTGAGTATCCCTGATCTGAAATGCTTGGGTTCAAAAGTATTTCAGATTTGAAAGTTTTGGGATTTGAAGAATATTTGCATTTACATAATAAGATATTTTGGGGATGGGGCCCTTGTCTAAATATGAAATTTATTTTATGTTTCATATATACCTTATATACATAGTCTGAAGGTAATGTTACACAACGATTTTTGTGTAAAAAGGCCATTGGTGCACTGGTCTGCACAGTGCCATTTTATTATTCTTCGTGTGAGGGTGCCTATAGAGAAATCTGAGTGTACACAGAAAAGAGATGTCACAGCTGAAGGGGGCTGAGAGGCTCTTTATTCCCTTGAGAACACTAAATAAAAAGTGTATTGTGTGCCTGCACTTTGAGACCATCATGTGAGGTCAGACCTGGAACTTTTCACTTGTGATATCTTGTCAAAAATCTATGGATTTTGGAGCATTTAAAATTCCAAATTTTCAGATTACAGATGTTCAACAGGTATGAGAATTTGAGCTGTGGAAAAGGTGTCCTTAGTGCCGTCGTCCCTTTGACCTTGAATGTTGTCCTCGTAGCCTTCTTCCACTACCATGTTGTTTCTTTTGGATGTGACCGTGCCTGAGCTGGCCTTGTTTTGGTCTTTACTTCTTCTTTCTTCCCCTCTGCACCCACTTCTTTGTTCCCACCTGCAAGGCACTCTCTCATCTGCTACCCTGGTTTCAGAAGCCCTGATGACCAGTGTTCAGGCCCTCTCAACCTTGACACACTGTCTCAGCTCTGGACACAAGTTTCATTCATAGTTGATCACACACCTGGCACAAATAGATTATTAATTAGTGGATGAGGAGGGGTGGAGAGTCTCCCACAGAAACCTAAAAGAGGAAGTTCGATTTAACAAGACATACGTCTCTGCTTAACAGGGAATACATGTGATTGACTAGTAATAGTAAAGTAAGTGTAATATCTAGACAACGCATAGGAGAACAAGCCCCAAAGGATCAACGATGGCTGGGAGGAGTCAAGATACTCTTACCTATACAACTTAAATATCACTCAAAGCAAGCATGCTGCCAGGTGGGCAATATGCTTGGGGGTCAGACAGCCTGGTTTACTTCCTCACTTTGCAATGACTAGCTGTATGGGTAAGATACTTAACTTATTTGAGCCAAATCTGTCAAAGGAGGATAATATAATACCCATCATAAGGTCAACACATTGATTAGAAGAGAGTAATATATGCAATATGCCTAGTGACCATAGGACTTAACATGTAGTATTTTCTTAATAGATGTTTATTCAAATCTTTTGGTTTTTACTAGCAGAGCACAATTCTGAACCACCTGAGCAATGGCTCTTACATGATATGAATGGTGCACATATATGTTTTTAGTTTTTTGTTCTTTTTTTACTTTGAGAACATTGTAGATTCACATGTAGTTGTGAGAAATAACACAGAGACGTACCATGAATCTTTTACCCAGTTTTCCCCAGTGGTAACTAGAGTACAATACCACAACCAGGTTATAGACACTGATAAAATTCTCCCACCTTATGCCACATTTTGTTTTCCTTACACCCATTTGCTTCTCTGTGGTGTGTGTGTGTGTGTGTGTGTGTGTGTGTGTGTGTGTTTGTGTGTGTGTGTGTGTGTACGTTGAGTCCTATGCAGTTTTATCATGTGTGTGGGCTCCTATACCACCACCAATCAAGACACACAGCAGTTCCATCACCACAAACATATAACTTTTTAAGATCAATTTTTTAAATGTCCTGATTTGGGTGGCTGCAGTCAAAATTCTCCCTTTGCCTTTTTTCTGGTTCTTGCTGCATTTTATCAATGATGCCCATGAACTTTTCCTGAGCCAGCTCTTCATCCTCCAGTGCATATGGTTCAAAAGCAAGAGAGCACTGGACCATTAGGAGAAACAGTACCAGCCAGAGGAGGAGGAGGGGGGAGAGCAGGAGGAAGAGAAGGAGAAAGGAGAGGAGAGGGAGGAGGAAGGAGAAGGGAAGAGAAGAGAGAGGGGAGCAGGAGAAAAAGAAAGAGCAGCAGTCGTGACAGCCCCTCTGTCCAGCTGACCAGGAGGAGCACCACCCCCTATCTCACCCACAGAGAGATATATATATCTATCTATCTGGTGAACAGTTCTGATTTGCTTTAGTCTAGAGTCTAAACAGAGCCTGTTCTGATTCATACTCAAGTTTGGTTGCAAACATAGGCCTGTAGGGGTTATAAAATTAGGCCCAAGACCCAAACCCTATTCAGAGTGAAAATTATATGTGAAGATGAACAGATGGAGGGGATACATGTGCAATTATACTTTTGTGATATTTAAGTTGAAGTTTTAAATAATTTTTATGATTGTGAAATATATATTCTCATTATATAAAACTTGGCAAATACATGAAAACAAAGAAGAAAATAATAATCTCTCATAATCCTATCACCATGGATAGCTACAGTTAACACTTCTGAGATTTAATATTCCTTCAGGTCTCTTTTTATGCTGAAGTATCTACATGTATAACATGTAAAACTTTAATTTTATGCATAACATGTAAAACTTTAATTTTATGAAAGTTTACCATACAACAGAGCTATTTGTAACCTGGATTTTCCCTTGAACATTTTATTGAGTTTCCTTCACGTTTTTGAATCTGCTTAATATTTGTATATGATGAATTTTTATGAAAACTTTCTGGAGGGTGAGGTGACAGATCCCAAAACCTTCTAATGAATCTCAACATCTGGGATTGCTAACATTGTGATGAAACCCAAATTCTAGAATGTTCAAGTTTTCACACCATCTGACCTGATTTTCATCTTGCTTGGCTGGGACTATGCAGCCAACACCAGGGCAAATGGAGAGACAGACACAGACAGACTGCTCTGTCACTGCTTTGTTTTCCACAGCCAAAATTGGAGACTGCCAAAATGGTAATTATTAGTAAGATTAAGTATCACCTTTATTAATTGTGTCTAACACTATCACATTAAAATTGTGCTCATATGTATATTTTATTTTTAGATGAAAGCATATGTGTTATAATGCCTCTTTTCTCAGTATCAAAATACTTTTTTCTATATTATACAAACAACTAAGAGTTTATCATTAAATCTTTACATAACAGCTTTCTTCCCATTTGCTCATAAACATACTTTCATTCATAAAAAATAAAATGTCTTTCATCAACTCTGACTTTGCCTGAAGCCACCCCACCCCTTTTATTTTCCTTCACTGCTAAACTTCTTAAAGAAGCAGTCAACGTTTGTGCTCTATTTTTGCATACAACATTTGTCATTTTCTGTAATGTCATTTGTCTCCACAGTTATACCATGGAGAACTTTTGACAACCTCATCCCGTGGGTTCTTACCAACCTTCAACCTACCTGGTTTTTGACTCTACTGAGTTCTTATGATCACATACTCAGAAACTCTCCTCCTTTGACATCTTTGACTCTTGGTTCTCCTAATTTTAGTCCTGACTTTTCTACCGTTTCTCAAGCTTTTGAATTTCCTGCCCATTAAATGCAAGCTTTCCTCAGGTTCTGTCTTCCAGCCTAGTGAATCCCACCCTCCACTCCGCCTCAGGAGCCCAGGCCCTCCACTCCCTTGCACTTCAATTATTACCTCCACACTAAAGAATGGCACATCTGTAACTCCAGCCCTCATGTCTCATCCTGAGCTCTACTACACAATTTTCCCTTAAAGTGTTCCCGTGAATTTCTTAAGGACACCTCAAATTCCATCTGTCTAAAAGCAAAGCCATTATCTCTCTCTCTTCAGTTCCTCCCCACCCCTACCGAGTGGCACTCCTCTTTGGACTTCTGTATCTTGGTTAATGGCAGTCTCGCCAGGTGTTTATTTTTAGACACACAAGGAGCGCCTGCTTGGTGGACAAGTCCTCCAGCGTGTTCCTTGACACTTCCATTAGTGGTTCTTCTCTTCCAGTCTCAGAGTCACTCCCAGTTTCTCTCTCATGGGTATTCTCTTGAGCTGTTGGAATAGTTTTCTGCCTTGAATCCTCTGCCAAAAATCTTTGCTGTTTCCTCAGAAATAAATTCCTGTGGCCCTGGTAGAATCTCACTCAACGAATATTTATTGAGGATCTACTGTGAGCCAGACAGTGGGTTAAGCTCTTGAGATATTTGAACAAATAACTAAACAAAAAGCCTCACCTCGTGGAATTTAGGTCCTATCAAGAGTATATAGATAATGAACATAATAGCATCAACTGCTTCCTTAAGCGATTTCAATGGTTATTCATTTCCCATTCCCCAAAATAAAGTCCAAATTGCTTAGCATGACATTCAATATTCTCCAAAATCAAGAGCCCGATTTTCAGGTTTCCCTTACTGTGTCCCTCCCTGGACCACTCACCATTTCCCAGGCACTTCCTATAATATCCCCACCTCCTAGCCCTTGCCTGGGCCATTTCTTCAGCCTGCATTGCCCTTCCCCTCTTTACTTCCTAAAATGTCAATCACTCGTTGAAATTCTACATAAATGCTGCTTCCTCTATAAAACTTTTCTGTCCCACAAGCCTTGGACGCCCATCAAAATGAACCATTTCTTCTCTGCATGTTGATGACATGTTTATTTATCCTATCAATCATTTTACACTTACAAAACGTGTTATGTGTAAGGCACAGTGCTAGATTATATATATTGTATATATAGCAATTGCTTCATTCTGCTTTGTATCATATTTATTTATACATCTCCACCCTCCCTTCCACAAACACAGTAAATTGTATGATTCTTGAAAATAGAACTTGTTCTTTTCATATTTATATCCCCAGCATAGTACCTTCAACACAGTTGTTGGATGAATGAATAAAATACTAAATATATATTCGTGGTGACAGCGGTTGGGATAATGACAATCTGATTAGTTAGTAAATTTAGGTAATAAAAATAGTCTTTGCATAACAGTGTTCAATCACTTGAGATGATTTTTTTTCCTTAAGAATGATGGGTGTTATTTTTCAATTATCACCAATTAATATGCACACCGTGTTCATGGCACAACTAGCATTGATCCTAAGAGGACTCTGTGGAACATTACTGAGGTGGGCCTTACTCTCCCGTGCTCTGAAAGAAGTAATTTATCTTCATGTTTTTGGTGTCAGTATGCAAATTAGTGTATCCCTAGGAGCATAAGGAAAGCAACTAGGTAAAGTAAAGACCACTAAGGCAGGTTGGAACAGATATGCCCCCCTTTTAAAAAGTCATTACATGCAGAACCAAACTAGCAGTGGGGATTTCTTAGGGCAAAAGTATTCTAATCCTCAAACAAAAGTCTCTTTAAATATTTAATTACCAGCTGTCTTTAAAAATCAGCCCTGACCACCCTCTCAGGCCCCATAGCATTTGGTTTGCCAATATTACATTTGTATAATTTTATAAGTGCATTTGGCCCTTAAAGCAGGCATATAGATAAAAGTCCCACGAGGGCTCAGAAAATGTTGTTGGTCCACAGACTTTACATCAACCAAAAGTGACACTGTCACAGCCAGGATCTTCCAGTAGGTGGGTTGCAGCTGCAGAGAGGGCAGATCTACTAAGTATGGGGGCCTAGGAGTAAGTGAAGAAACAACAAAAAAAATCATAATTTAGTTTCTTTACTGCTCAATGGATGTTATTCCCATGGGAATCCCCTTCTTTGTAGATTTTCCACCTGGAATACTCCTACTCACTCCTTTCTGTCAGCTCTTGAATGTCATCTTCACTGGGAAGCCTTCCCAACTCCCTGCCAAAGCTACACCCTCCTCTATGCTCAAGAAACACCCAGCACACAAATCCGCTCATCACATGGAGTGGCAATTTTTTATTTCCTTGGTTTTGTGTATTCCCCAGAACCCTACCACAGGCAGAGTCCTCATGAATGTCAAGGACTATGCCTTACTTCCCCTTGTATCCACAGCACCTTCACAGAACTAGAACCCAGTAAATGCTAAATACATGCCCAGAACCCATGTTTAACATCAAGGAAGAAAAGCAGAATTTGCTACTGACTTCACAGATGGCTACATACCTCCGTGTGTGTATATTTAACATTAGCAATCCAGGAAACAAAACTTCCCCTCTAACATTTTCTGTTTGGGAGTCAGCACGAGCTCCAGAGTGGGCTGTCACAGCCCTGCAGGCTGTAAGCGGGTTGCTGTGGCAACGAGATTCTGGATGGAGGCTCTGGCTAAAGAGCCCTTCTTAACTCAAAAGGAGGTGCAGAAACGCAAAGGGTATTTTGGTTTCCCTTCCTTCTCTCCTTCTTTTCTCCCAAACCTCTCATCCTTCTGAGCAACTTGCAAGCTAAAATGCACTAAGTTCTGGGAGTCAGTCCTCCCAGGACTCCAGACTCTCCTGCAGTGGTCTTGCCCACGCAAAACAGCGTGGATTTGGGTCTGTGATGGGTCGAATGTCTCCCTGCTTTCTCTTTCTCCTCCTGTCTTCCTGCCTTTCCTTGCTGTTGTGACCACTTCCATTCTCAGCCATCATACAGAACTGCCCCAAGGATATCCATTAATGTCCCCCTCCCCTTCTTAAGACTATCCACAAGCGGAAGTGGCCCCTTGGCCCCAAAATTTCAGGGGAAGAAATAAGGGCAGATTTGGGGAGAAGCTGTTCAGAGAATTCTACCCCCATACAGAAGGCAGGTGCTTTTTTGCATGGTCCACAGGAAGTCAGGCTTCAAAACCAGATAAAGGGTCCAGGAAGTGGGACCCTCCTCCTTGTTCTCAGCAGTATCGTTTTTGCCGATGTTTATTCCACTCTGCACAAAATGAGCAGGAGAACGAAGCAGCAATAGAGCTCCTGCATCTCATCTCATGCTCAAAGGCCCCTAGAAGTATGTTTGTTTGATTGCTTGATATATAATCAAAGTATTAAAACGGTGAGCTGCAACAATGATACCCACCTTCAAACATCCTCAACTACCCCAGTGCGTTTGAATCACGGGGACGTTTTACGTACAAACACTATAGAACTCAGGCACTGGGCCCAGTGGGTGCCGTGAGCCCCACTGGTTACAAGGACACCCGCCTGCCCTCTGGTCACAAAGGCTTTTTCCTCACTTCAGGCATCCCAAAGGGATTTTCTTGATCTGGATTCACACAAAGCTAAAAATCCAAGGCAAAACCCTGACAGAAACTAGTTCCACAATCAAATTGAAAAGCCCTTCCTAAGGCTAGTTCCCAGGAGTTATTTAATTCTCCCAGCTTCTGGTTTCTTTTTCCTTCTCTTAAATAAGTCTATTCTTTTGATGCAATATTCATGACTTCCAGACACAAGGAGGGCTCTCCATTGCAAAAAGACAGCACTTTCTTCTATAATGAGTTTTTGCCCTTCCTATCTCACTCACACAGACTCTGTCTCCCGTTTTTTTTTTTTGTAGGTTGGTATTTGCCTTTGAGTTCCTCGTAGTTGCTAGAATTCTAAGGGAGAGACCCAAGCCCAAGTGGTCAGTACAGTCACTGGGAAGAGGGCTTCCTCCAGAGTGCATGGTGTGCTTGAGCGGCACCGCATTGAAGACGTCTCCCTGGTAGGCATCCTGAGCAAGCACCTTCCTCTCTCTTCCAAACTGAGCTCAGTGGATCTCATGCCAATATTTCCTCTGATCATCCTACTGCTTGTATGTCAGACTGTTGTGAGCTGAGGTTTAGAAATGGAGGCTGCTTACAAGTATGGAGTATTTGCATCCCAGAGAAATCAGATCTGTGGATTAAAAACTCCATAGACAAGGTTTTGTTTACTTTTGTTTTATCTGTTGCTGCTGCTGGTGCTTTCTTGATATGTAAAGTCCATGTGTGCTTTATAGTGAGGACAAAAGGTCTCAGGTTCCCAAAGGCTCAGAGACAGGGATGCCAGTATCATCATCACCCTGCAGAGGATGAAAGGGGGTGCTGATTGCTTTATAGGAAGGAGGCTGGGTAAAAGGCCTATGAGAGATCTATGTCCCTAAAAAAGCTCTGTGACCTTCAACATGTGATACACAAATGATCCATTTTCTGTTTGCTCAGCAGAAGTGAAGGAAGGAGCCCAGGGGAACTCTAAGGCAGGAAAAGGGCATTTCATGGGAGGAATGTGGCCCTTGAAATCAGACAGATTAGTGTTTTGGGTTATCAGTTCTTCCCCTTGATGGTTGTGTGATGGTGGGCAAGTTCTTGGCTATAAAAAAAGGATAATAATATTCATTCCTACTCTTTATGAAGTTTGGAGTAAAAATTATGGTATATAGCATGTTAGTGCTCTTAGCACACACAGAGTGATCTGTAAAACATAGCGTTTTCCTCTTCCTTCCTTTCCTCCAACTCCTATAAGGCTCTGTTAGCTCTCACATCCTACAGTTCCACAATTTGCTAATCTAGGGCCCCTAAAATTAGGTAGAAAAACAGACCTATGGAGTATATTCCCCGTATCCCTTCTGAGAGTCATGGGTTTTTGTGCTGAGGACCCATATTCGATCAGAGAGGTCAGTTGAATGTGCCCAGGGTTTAAGCTGACGGAGAACTAAAGGAAGAACCAAAATGGTGGGCCTGGTGGTGGCAGAGAACGGCACAGGGATGTTGTCAATGGGGTTGAAGCAGGGGCAAGAAAATGAGAGGCCTTCCTGACCCACTTAGCAGAAAACTGGCAGTTTCATTTCTTGGCTCAAGCAGAGGGCATAAATGCTGAGGGAAGGAAGTAGTGCTGCTACCTGGAGTACTTTGGGGTTATTGGGTTAAAATAGAGATCGATGGGGACCCTACTGGTACCTGCCAGATCCCATTCTCCTCATGCCAAAGTGGTTTCAGAATGAGTTGCAACAAGGAAGTGGCAAGGGGAAACCATGTGTTACCGCACGACCGAGAGAGCCCAGCGAGTTCGTGTAGATGGCCAGAGACCAGCAGCAGAAGGGAGATGCAGATCAGAAGTGACGGGTCTGAATCTCACTGTTCTTCAAGAGGCAGAGCATGACGCCACCCAAAACAAAGCCAGAGAGTGGAACTGGCTTTGCTTCCTGTCAACCCGATTAGCTATAATACCTGGGGACATCAGAGTTGGCAGTGATGGCTCCAACATATTTGATGGTTGCTTGGATGTGGTAGTAGGACAGAGCCACAACTTGCAAGGTCAAGGGTGCCAGAGAAGATTTTTAAGAAGTAAAGCAGGGATATTCCCTTTCTCTTCTCCCTATTTTGCTGCTTACCACTCTACCACACCATGCTCAGTTCATACTCTTGCTGGCAAGTCTAGGGGGACAGCCCTGACCTGGCAACCTGACTGCTCATGTCACCACCTGAAGCTTTTGTATCTGGCCACCCTACACTCCTCCTCACCTCACAGTGGCCAGCGTTCTGCCCAGACATTACCTAACTCATCAGACTCACTGCCTTCCCGCAAGGGAGGTGACGGGAATTATCCTTCTCATTTCAAAGAACTGGAGGCAGAAATGCCCAGGATCTAAAAGGTCTTCTCAGCTGCTTGCAATAAATTATAGAAAGGCTGAGAGAGAGGAGCCCTTGAGCTAGCAAGCTAGGATCAGAACACCAAAGTACACTGCCCTTTCTGAGGCCCTCAACCTTCCCCTCTCTGGGGATGACCATGACTGAAGCACTTCTTGAAACACCAGCCCCAGCTCCAGGCCAGGGCACTGCTTGCCACTCCAGGGAATGCCCAAGGCAGCTGGTTCTGCCTCGTTTACTTTAATAACACACATAAGCCACATGGATCTGGACTCGACCACAGGGTCAGTTACTAGTCAGGGGGAAGACGCGCATTCTCTTGTGAGGTTTCATGAAGGGAGTCAAGGAAGCCAGTGTATGCTGAGCAGAATGCATTCATTATTAGTGGTCCCAGGCAAACCCTTTCATGACAGGGAATGGCTTCATTCCAATAATCAATGGGAAATACAGAAGACTAACACAAATTTTCACAAAAATGTTCAAGGTGCTCATTAAAAAAACAGAGAAAATGATTCACCAAATAATAATTATTATTACTAGACTCCCCCATCCTCATGGCAATTAATCCCCAACAACTGCACAGTACCTTTTGTGATTTACTTAGTAATCCAAAATACATGGGAGCATCTGTTTGTCATCAGGACCCCATGCAGAAAGCGGGGCAGGCATTATTTTTTTCTTTTTTTACAGATGAGGCAGGCAATAGAGGCTCCAAAACATATAACCCTTCTTTACTCAATGTCTCCATAGATCATGGAAAGTAGAACCTCACATTCCTATCTGTTTACACCAACTTCCTACCCTAATCCCACCCAGTGGGTTCCTGGGGCCCATGGGCTACTTCTTTATGCCAGGAGTGCAGGGTTCTCAACAGCAGACTTTCTCTACAGACTGTAGCTATTCGTTTCAAGCTGCATCTTACCTGCCCTAGCTCTATAAGTTGATTGCATACTGGACAGTGTTGCAGCATGAAATTGGCATGGCCAAGCCTTTGGGAGGCCTCAGAATCAACTTGTGAGCTAACCCTAGGCAGGAAGCTGAATTCAGTAGCTGATCAGCAAAGAAGGGAAAGGTAAAATAATTAAGCCCCAGAATGGCAAGTCTATTTCCATCTCGTCCCAGAAGGGGACAGGTATATTGTGTAAAAGGTTTGATTTAAGGGCATTTAATTTTGTTTTCTGTGATGGAGATGTTTTTGAGGAAGCCTTTCAGCCGCACATCTGATTATCACAGGGCTTTGGGAGCTGCTTCCCATGGAGGGCTTGCCTCTTCCATCTAAGTACACCACATTTCTCTAAGAAGCACAGGGTGCTAGTTCAGCATCTTTTCCCTGCTAGAATGAGTACATAAACTTAAAGCAAGCAAACAGCCTTGGGAGTCCTGGTTGGGATCTCAACCTGCCAATGGAGCATCCACTATCCTCATTTGCCCTTGTATTTTACATATTTTCATCTCGTTTTATTCTCACAAGAAGCATTGGGAAGATAGTGAAATTGAGGCTGATGGAAGTTCAGTAGCACGTATGAGGCCAAATTATCCAACTCAGTCTCGCTCTAAGCTTTTTCTGTGCCTTCTACCGCAGATGAATCCCCTCCCTAAAAATTCTCACCAGGAGGGATAAAATGAAGGCCCTTGAGACCTCACAGAATACTTGGGAAGGGTGTGAGTGTGAGCTCTGTGTTGCAGTGGCTCGACACTGTATATCATCTCAGATTTTAGCTTAGGAGGAACTTAGTAATGATGGATTTCTAGATCTGATGTATGTCGCCTGAAGCATTTTGCTAACAGCTACCACAGAAGCCTCTGCCCAGAGGAACAAAGAAAAAAGACAGGGACAGAAAATTCTCTTTTTAAAAATCAGGTAGGAGATTAAGTTCTCTTTATTATCAATTAGGAGGTCTTTAGAATTCACTGGCGTGTTTTGATAGGGGAGGAGAAGTGGGAGTAAGTTAGCAACACTAAAAGGGGCAATAACTTTTATTACTCTCAGTGAAAATTAAGGACTGCTTTCATTATCCAAAAGCAACTAGGAAGCATGTTCACACGTGGTGACAGAGAGCTGCCTGCCATTCCAAATCTGGTGTTCCCCTCGCATGCCAACCTATCTCTCAGCAAGTGTTCAGCAAGCAGCAACTAAGTGCCTGGCATTGTGCTAGATGCTGGCAGAGCACGAGAGTGCTGTGAGAACTCACTCCTGATCTTGATAGGACTTAAGATCCAGCGAGAGCAGCAAAATCTTTGTGTAAACAAAGTGATTAGCAACCAATTCAATACAGCATAAAGTTGAATATTTATGATAAATACAATAAATGCCAAATGATTTAAAGCAGCGAAAGGCCGCAAGGAATGAAGTAGTTAGAGAAGATTTTATGGAGAAATGGGAATTTGTCTAAGTCTTTCAGTGCATGGATTGGATAAACAGAGAGAGAAATGAATCCAAGTATAGTGATTAATTTAGGCAAAGAACTGGAGTTCAGAATGAGCATAATGAAACTAATGTATTTTATATTTGTGTTTCAAATGACTATGCAAAGATCACGTGGATTGATTGCCCATTTAATCCCTCACTGGCTTGTAGAGGAGAATTAAATGCTAATAGACTACATATTGACAAAGGCACAGTCGTCCTTACAGTGAACACCATCCTCTACAGGAATGTCGGATGCTCCTCTAGATATGGTGGCAACAACTTTGACACATCCTCCACAGGTATTCACACCTCCCTCAAGGGAAAAAGTCCCTGAAATTACTATGGATATTAATGATAAAAATAGGTTTATAAAACAGTTCTATATGGGCTCAGACCAATGATCCATCCAGACCAGGACCCAATCATTGAAAATGACACCAAAGGACATTACTGTCTCTTATGACCTCAATCTCAAAATATCGGGGCTAGTAACCTAAACATCCTTAATTTCCTCACAGTGGCTGATTATGTCTCCATAAAAGATAAACTTACCCAAATTATTCCTCAACCAATTTGTGTTTTCTGATAATATCACCTCTGAGGATAATATAGGCTATGTGTTTACTACCTACTGTATTAAGTAGTAATAATAATAACCCCTTTCATTTTTCCCGAATTAACTCTCCTTCAAGCTTCAAAGGATGCCCCTTATGTTTAATATTCCAGGATGTTATGAACAAATCTGTAACCATTTGATTAGAACTCCTCTTGGCCTTCACTCGTCTAAACTGAAGAGTGTTTAACCTACCCTTACATTTAAAATTTCTTCCATTTATTTGTTGATTCTGGTTGGCCTCTTCGGTGCTTTCATTTTTTTCATTACTTGCTATCAGTGCTTTTATTTTACTATCAATATTATCATTCTATCACATGCATCTTATAAGTATCCTCTGATTCCTTGGCCTTCCCTACCTCTGAGACTCTCACCTTCTTGCTTCAATCCAGCGGGCTTTGTAAGAGTTGAAGCTGATATCTGAGAGCAGAGCTTTGCTGCCTGGGCCCAGCTACCTGCCTGGGAGTGACAGATGCCCCCCCCACCCTCTTGGCTATGGACATAAAACAAGGCTGATAAGCTGTGCCTCTTGAGTCTTGATGTCTTCTGCAACTTTCATACCAAATGTAACACCATACTTTAGGGTCTGTGATCTGGCTTGCTGAGTGGCCACTGTAGGAGCCAGAGATGATACAACCCAGAAGCATACAAGTTAACTGAAAAAGCCAATGGAAAACAGGACAAGGAAAGGAGCCAGGCAAATAAGTGGTCTCTCCTTCCTCACTGACATGGACTGTTCCAAGGAGTGGGGTAGTTCTGTCCAAAGATTTTCCATTTGGCAAAGCAAATGTACGTTCCACATCACTGGCTAAGTCTTCTTGCTGCTGTCCTGAAGCGGTGGCTATTATGATGATGTATCATCACACATCATTTCCAATTCTTCTCTTGCTAACTCCACTTTCTCCTCACTCTTATGGTCCTCACCTTGCAATGAAAGTAACAGAATTTAGTCCTTGCCTCAAGCCCTGTTTTCTAGGGAACTTGGACTAAGACAAACATCAAGAGTATCAACAAAGGCTTATTGAGGATCTAGTGAATTCTAGTGACTCTGTGGTAGGTTCTGGTAATAACAGAAGGAAAATTACAATGTAATCGATGAGTCAAGATATACGTGAAAAAAGGTAAATAATATTTTGAAGAAAACATATACCCTGAGTCAAATAAAGAGCACAAACAATAAGCCTAAAAGACTTTCACTGGAGCAGGCAGACAAATCTTGTGCAGATAGGCTGTACTCAACTGAGCTGTAAAAAATGAAGTCTTAATTTTTTTTAAGTTATCCTTCAATTCTCTCATTTAAACTTCTCTGATAGTTCTGAAATTTATTTCTATTGGCTTGACATTCTTGTATGTGGAAGAATTTAGTGTTGACTGCACACTAAAGACATTTCATTATGACCTCTCTTCTATAAAAATATTAAAATGTTAAATTAAAAAATCTGAAGTAGTGGTTTCTAGAAGACCCCACAGTTAATGCTTTTTATTCCGAGAAGCACTCATTTATTCTCTTCTTTGACATCTACACCACTTTGTCACCATGTCACAGTATTTTCTGCCATTCTACCCATGCCCATGCCTTCTCTGAAATCGAGCAGCTTGCAAACACCCGGCCCACCATTTCAGTCTAGGTCTGAAGCCCAAGACCTTGACCACTATGCTATCCTTCCACTCTGGCTATGGCTTTTTATCCATTCAATGACACTCTCCTTGCAACTGCTTCACCTCTGTCCTGAAATGGAAGTCTGAGAGCCCATAGGTCCCTTCAAGGATGCCTGGGTATCTCTGACACTGGCACTTGGATTTCTCACACAGGAGCCCGACACAGCAGGACCACAGTTTTATAATTTCACTTTCAAGTTCTTTCAAAAGTGTTGGATGGATTGCATCACATTTTGATGATTTATTTAAACAGTTTGTCAGGTCAACAGCATCCTGTACGCATATGATTCAAAACGTAAATGTTTGCTGTAGATGTAATTTTTCATGTCAACTTATGCAGCAAAAGAAAATGACCTTTATTCCACAGAGACACAATTCCTTTACAAACAGTAACTCACAATGCCCCAGTGAAGCAATCATCAGGTTCTGATAAAATAAAATGGTAAAAATAATAATAATGTAAGTTTCAATTAAATAATAGAAATGGTTTGGGGGCCTTCATCTTTTCTTAATTACTACACCATGAGTGGAGATTTAAGGATTATTCACATAACTGTCTGTCATTAGATGAATCTGAGCAAACAATACATTTCTGAAGAGGAGTCATAACTTGGAAGTACTATATAAAAAAGAAAACAAAAGAGTTTCCACTTCCTTTTTCTCCACAAGACTCTCTGGAGATTATTTCTTAGCTTTGTAGGCTATACTCACCCCAAATTTTCTCAATATGCACCAGATGGCCTCTATGCCTGGTACTAGACTTTTTATGATACATTCAAAGAATGCAAATCACGTTATTGTTTGCCTAATTGAATCAAAATTCTAAACGTTAAAACATTATTAGCGAGTTAAAATTGTTCTCCTCATATTCTCCATATATTGCTTTCAAAAGTCAAATGAGTTACTTCTGAACAAGCTCACAATTTTTAAAATATTCTTTCCCTTAGTTTGGAGAACTAACAGTATCACTATTTTTGAAGTCAATGCATGTCTGTTCATGCGTGTATGCACCAAATATGATATCCTATATGCAACTCCCAAATCAAAATTTAGAAGAAACATCTGTGAGAAAATGACTTTTCTTTTTCTTCTGTGATTTCAAAAGTGTGTTTATGGTCTTTGGGTATTAGACAAGAATCGAAAAGAGTAATCTCTTACGGGGGCAACTGAGGGAAAGAGTTGCTTAATTTTATACAATGGATTGAAAAGAAACTGGAGAAGTGAGTAGAACTAGCATCTGAACCAGCAAAGTCTAGACCAGTCACTGGCCTTGGGACATAACTCACTTATTTCTGCTCTGAATATATGAGCTTTGAAATTTCTTATCTGCCATGAAATAAGAATGTGATGAACAGTCAAAAGAAGTGTGACTCTAAGAACAAAGAAGGAATCAGCCTCTAATTGTCAAAGGTGCCAATGAGTTCCAAGGAAGGATGGTGATTAGTTTAAGAAGACCAGGTCATGTGCTAAACTAGACCGGTAGATGAAGGTGCCACATTTCACCAAATGGTAGGATTCATCTTACTGGGGAACAAATGGTGAATAATCTTCAGGCAGTGTAAAAGTTTTCCAGTAGACGTGTATAAAGGATAAAGGTACTGTACAATCATTGAGTTCATAGAACAAGTTGGTGTGAATTCCAGGTGAGAAATTCACATCCAGAACACTGAGAACCAAATGCACATAAAAGAGATGATTATGATTTCAAAAACAAACTAAAAATCAGTTTAAGGACAGAAGATTGACTTAGGGAGGTGAAACATCAAGAAATAAGATTGAGAGTAGCTTTTCTAGGAGCTGGGTATTCCACCAACAGGGAAGCATTGCTGCTACCAGACACAGAAGCACTGTCAACTCAAATCCTTCTCAGATTGGGGGCTGTGTTTCTTTGTTTAATATCTGCCTGAGAAACAAGAGCTAAACAGAAAGAAAGGAATAGGAAAATAATAACAATCTAATAAGAAAAAAGAGAAAAATGCACCTACCATTCTCAAGCCCTAATGATGTGGTAAGAGACATACTATGCTCTCTTCTCTGTGCATTCCATCTTCTAATGTGAACAAGAACTCTTCAGTCTGAGTACTGCTATCAACATTTCACAGATGAGGAAACTGAGGCTCACAATGGTTAACTAATTTGTCCTGAGGCCACAGGAGAACATAAGGAGAACATCTCATTTGTGGCTAAACTTTAGTTTAAATCATGTGATTAAACTCATCATATCACACGATATGGGACTCTTTCAAACTTATTAGACTTTTTATTTCTCTATTATTTCTTCCTGTTGACAGTAATCTTGCCTCAGTTAACAAAGAGAACCAAAAATAAATCTAGACTTTACAGATTCAAGGTAGGGTTGACTATATAACCTTGGCTATCAGGTTAAGATATCTATCCCTCCAGAGTAGTTAGTAAGTGTACTCTCCCACCCCTACCCCATCGTAAGTCAATAGGAGACTTGAAATGAACAACAAAAAAGTACAACAGCTTGTGATAATGGCAATATGATAGGGGAGGTGCCATGGCACCCATCTAGTGCAGATACTCTTAAATTTTTTTCTTGGATTTCTTCTTTTCTAATGATTTTTAGGGCCAGAAAAATAGTATGTGTCACCTCCCCACTTAGACCCATATTGCTGCAGGTCACCGGACAGTGCCGTCATTTGCATTGAATTCCTGAGCCTGGCAGCTAGCTTTCGACACCCACCAGAGTTAGCCTGGGTGAGAGCCACACCCTTCAGGTAACGCTCTAAAACCCCAAGATGCAGCTCATTAGGGACTCTAGCTTGTTAAGGCCCATCACACACTGTCAAGGGTAATTAAATCAGGGATTAGTGTCACCTAGAGAGTTTGGCATGAGCCTGGTCCACGTTAAAGTGTTTGACACTGAATGGCAGAGGCAGACAAGGTTACCATTAGCTCCTGGCACAAAGCATCCTCTCTGAGGTTCGCAGGGGCTGGCTGCTAGGCCTCTTGAGTGGAATAAACCTTATATTTCAGTTTTCCTAAAACATTTTTTTCTGCACTCTGAGATTCGGTTTGCAGTTATTGGATTTTTTAATTAAAAGACGTAACACATTTCAGTCTTCAGATCCTATTAAAAAATATCTTCCCCTCAATTCACCAGAAGCTGTTCTTGTCTGTCCTCCCAGATAAATGGAGCTGCCCAAGTGGTCCTTAGTGCTGTGTTTATTCCCTGTCTGTCCAGGGTACAGTGAAATTGCCTCTTATCCACTTCTGGTGGAACTATACATTAATATGACCTTTCTGGAAAGCCATTTGGTAATATGTTCCAAGAACTTTAAAATGCTAGTACCCTTTTGACTGAGTGTGTAATTGTACTTCTGGGAATCTATCCTAAGAAAATAATCAGAAATACAAAAAGGAGTTTGCTATATCAAAGATGTTCATTGCAGCATTAGGTATAATTTTTAAAAATTGAAAATGTCAGTATTAATCAGTAGAATATTTATGTTAAAATATCATTGTTGATTTTATTCAACAAATACTTACTGAGAGATTATGTTATATCACAAACTCTGACAGACACTGAGAACATAATAGTAAACCCATTTTCTGCCTTCCTAGAGTCTATAAAATTAAGGGTTTTTTTATTTTTATGATATGGGACTTTGTTTATATTAATTCTTTAAATGAAAACCAAGATTTTGAATTATATGTGCAATTATATTTTAAGTAGGTAAAAACCTAAAAAGAAGGGAATGCACCTATGTGTCAACAAGTTTCTGTCAGTGAGTTTAGTGTTGCCATAAAAGAGTACCTGATACTGAGTGGTTTATAAAGAAAGGAAATGTATTTGGCTCATGATTGTGGTGGCTGGAAAATTCAAGATTGGACATCTGCATCTGGTGAAGCCCTCAGGCTCTTCCAATTTACTGCAGAGAGCAGAATGCAGAACGGGAGCCACTGGTGAGAAAGAAAGTCAGGGAAGGTGGGGAGTGAGGGTGCCAGGCTCTTTTGATAATCAGCTCTTGTGGGAACTAACAGAGCTAGAACTCACTCGCCTCCCAGGAAAGGCATTAATCTATTCATGAAGAATCTACTCCCATGACCCAAACTCCTCCCACCAGGTTCCACCTCCAAACGTTGTCACATTGGAGAACAAATTTCAACATGAGATTCAGAGGAAACAAACATCCAAACCTTAGCAGATTCCATCTGGTTGGTAAGGTTAACAATAATGCCCCCCCCCTTTATTCTTTCCTATCTTTTCTGGACCAAATACTGTGAACATATGCTCCCTTTATATTTGAAAGAGGTGGGTAAAGTATCGCATTACTAAAAACATGTAAACAAAGAAAAATAACATTCTAATTAATTCTTTTCCCCTGAGTAGGAAATGTGAACTTTATCTTGGTCGAGAAGATTCATTTCTAGGGGTCCCTAACCCCCGGGGCCATGGATAGGTACCAGTCCATGGCCTGTTAGGAACGAGGCTACAGAGCAGAAGGTGAGCGGCAGGCTAGTGGAGCTCCATCTCCTGTCAGAACAGCAGCCGCATTAGATTCTCAGAAGAGTGTGAGCCCTATTGTGAAATGCGCGTGCCAGGGATCTAGAGTGTGCACTCCTTATGAGAACTGAATGTTTGATGATTCCCCACCTACCTTCCACACACATGGAAAAATTATCTTCCACAAAACTGGTCCCTGATGCCAAAAACGTTGACTTAATCACCAAGTAGGATGATTAGGAATTAAACGAAGTCACAAAAGAGGAATGGTGGCAGTCTGCTTTCCTATCCTGTTGGAGGGTGTGGGGAAAGGAATACTCTATGATCCTGGAGCTGAATCTCTGCATTCTCCCTCCTGACCCCAATATCTCCTAAGCCCACTCATCAGGAGTGAAGTACAGGAATGTCAGCGGTAGGGTCTCATTTCTGCATTAAGATAATAATTTCTGCAGGACATCCAAAGTAATAGTCTGGAAGCAGTAGTTTCTAGAATCCCACCAAAGTCTGAGTACAAGACGGAGGATGGCTGGATCCCAGCTGGAACTGGATTCCAACGGCCCTGCTGGAAAAACAGAGCTAATGTAATTTCTCTGCAAGCCACCTAGCATCCTGCCTTGGTATATGTACTAGCACTTGCTTAGCAAACGGCCTGTGTTTAACAGGTGCAAGCGGCTATGATGTCAACAAAGCTGTTCACTGAAGACCTGGAATCACACACATTTGCTGAAGCACATACCAAATAAAATTATAAGTGTTAGTGGATATTCATACTCAGAGTGAGAAAGGGGTAAAAAGATGAGGGAGATGTTCCAGTATTGGTATTCTCTTTCTTCTTGTGACCTAGCTTGGGTCAGATTTTTCAGGAAAAGAGTCCTTTTTGGTTAGTTCATAAAATCACAATAGATCTTCTATTTTGTACTTTATTAGAGTAGCTCTAAAATCACAGAGTTATGGTCATCTAACCTGTTGAAACTTGACTTTATCATATACCGCACCTTAGTTATACAACTAAAGCCCCTATAAAGATGCCTCTAAGCATTGACCTAAATAATAATCAGAATGTAAAGAACTATTGAGCAATGATTATGTGATAGGCACCTTATCAGTTTTAAACTTCCCAAAGGTCAAGAGAAAATCCAGGCTCGGAGCAGTTGAGTCACTGAATAGCAATCACTTGTAGATAGCATTCAAAACAGGGTCTGTCTGGATACAAATCTCAAGCTCTTCTCTTTCCACAGCATTCTGTCTCCTCAAAAAAATTCATTTTTTAAGAGACTGAAACAGTTATCTATCTAAAAACTCATAATTCAAAGTCCCTGTGCCACGTGAGCATGAGTGTCCCAGAATCTCAAACACCTCTTGTTGCCTTTCTCTTCTCTAACTGGTGATAGATCAAGTTAGTCAAAGTGTAATAATGGGACTCTGGGTTGTCTTAATAACACCTGCATATTGAATATTGTCAGAACAAAGACAAAGTCCATTATTTTATAGCCCAGCCAATGTAAAGACCTTCCACTTGAATATCTAACAGTAATTTGAGGTAAGCATTTCTACTTATCCAAAAGGGTGAGAATAGATTCGTTCATATTATTTGGCCCTATAAAAGTTGACTTTAATTTTATTTTTAAGGTGGAGAAAATGAGACACAAGAAGATAACTAATTTGCTACAGATTGCATGCTTGTGACAGCTATAAGAGAGTAAGGAACAGGCTCATTTGCCTTAGTTCATACATTAATTCATTCAGACATTGATTTATTCCACTAACTCATCCTGAGTACCCACTATGCATCAGATGCTAGGGAAACAAAATCATCTCTGCTTGGGACCATGGTGTGACCATAAGCAGCCATCCAGGAAAGGTGTGCTGAAAGAATTTACTGATTGCAGATAACAGTGGCAGAAATGAAGGCACACATTTTGGGATGGGCAATTCTCAATATACTGTGCTAGCACCTACAAAATTCATCATTTCATGTATGCAGCTAGCCTCCATGCTTGCAAGGAGCACTGAGAAGCACAGATCGGTAATAGATTGCAAACACAGGAATGTCATTGCATCAACACTAAATGAGTTACATTTTCATTTCACTGAGTGCCTTCTTGCTTCTGAAACGCAGGCCCCGGAAAGCAGTAGCACCTAACTGACCTCTCCACCACTCATTATCTGCTCCTGCTCCATCGCACGGGTCTAATCAGCTCTTACTGTTCTGATCTTGTTAGAGAACACTGATCTCCCACCCCTGGAATCCTGCCTAATTTACTACAGGGAGCAACCTCACTGGAGTGGAGAATCACAAGGTGTCTGGATTTCTAGACCTGATGTGGGTTCCTTCCCCACCAACCCACAGCAGTGGACTCAGGCAAACACTAAATTGCTACCTTGCACTCTTACTATTATTCACGGGGGAATGAAAGGAGCTATCCTCCTTAATGCCTTAAAGGGATGCAAAGGAGATTTATTGTCTGATGTCTGCAAAAATCCTCAAAGAAAACTCCTGTGAAAAACAATAGGTCTTTATTGCTTAAAGTATTGATTTTTTTCTCCCAAGTTTTAAAAGTGGCTTCACTGGATGCTAATACAGAATGCAAAGAGGAAGTGGTTAAAATGCATACAGGAGGGACAGAAAACTCTAGCAATAATAACCAACCTGTGAGAAGGGGTATAATCATTATTTTCAGATAAGTTTTGAGAAATGCCTTAGGAATTCTCAGGGGGACGTCCACGACTAACCATTTTGGTTAGTTATAACAATGACCTGAAAAAAAGAACAATATGCCAGGGAAGACATTACAGCAGATGAACAATGAGGCGCTCCAAGTGAATGACAGTGCAGGTCTCCTCTCATCTTCCTTACCCTGTCCTCACTGCCCTCCAATGCAATATTAATGAAAGTGCCACCCCCAGAACTCTAAGAGCACTTCTGTGGAAGGGCAGGTGGGTGTGCCTACTGCCACAGGACGTTGCTTTCGCTTTGCTGTCTCGTTTCTCAGCAGCGAGGAATGCCAGTTCCCATTAAGCTCTGTGCAACTCATCACATCAGTGGTGGCCCTGAGCCAACCCCATGAGGGCCAGGATTCATTGCGACCAAGGTTAGAGCTCAGCTCAAAGAGGCACACTCACCATTTGAAGATGGCACCTGCTTGTCCTGCCAGTCTCCCCAACCAGTCCCCAACAATCATGTGCCCACCCAGCCCTGCTTCCCGCATTCCCCAGATTCGTTCTCTGGAGACAGTGGGAAAAGAGTCATGAGCAGTGTGGTCATCGGCATTTAAATGACAGAGCATGGGGGAAATGAAAATCCAGCTTTGGCAGAATTCATGGGGACTACAGCCCACCCTTGTTTTTAAAAAGATAAAGCCAAGGTCCAGCAGCACAAAGTGACTTGTTAAAAATGGCAGCAAGGTGGGGGGATGGGAGCAGAAAGGAGAAAGTGGAGACTGGGCTAGGCCTGGACATCTGGTCACCATGCTCTGTCCATGACTGCCCTAGAGGCAACCAGGCCTCAGTTTCATCATTTGTGAAATATAGGCTTAGACTAAATACCTTTACGATACTTTTAGCTTCAATGTCTCAAAAACTTGTCACTCAAAGTGTGTTCATGAGTAGCATAAACACCGTAGCATGGGACTTGTTAAGAAATGTGACATCTTGGTCCCCACCTCAAAAGTACTTAAAGATGCTACATTTTAACTACATCCGTAGGTGATTCATATGCACATTAAAGTTTTACAAGCATTGTTCTAGAATATTTTATCACAGGTTTATAGAGAATCACTAGCTCTAACTCGAGAATTATAAAATAGAGTAAAACAAATATCAGAGTAGATGACCTTTCTTCCTGAAAAAGGTAGCGCCACTGCCCATTAAAAGGGCCTGACACTGTGCTAAAATTTGTCAGCGTGTTAAATTCCCATCATACCCAAGGTTTTGCTCACTGTTTTTACCCCCAGTAGGTACCCTTATGCCTCACAAGCCATTGCTACAGTACTGTGGCTACTCTCATGTGGAGTATCCCCTTCTGAAGATTCCTTAGCTGGATTGTCTCAGAGTCTTCAGTCTTACGGCATTTGACTAAGTATCCCAATAGAATAATCATAACATGTGTCAGAGCATTATGCAATATGCCATAACTGTGATTTCAGTCAGACCTTCCTAACTATCTTCCTGGATATGCTTGCATAAGGGCACAGGACTAAATTCTGTCACGGGGCCACAGCAGCTCTGTTCATCTACCTAGTGGTTAGTAATGTCTTCTCTTTCTTGTTGCATATCCTTGAGCTGCATGTTATTGACATGGAAATGGACACACTTGATTTCTGCTTTGAAGCAATTAAAAATAGTTTTACTAGGGTTTCCCAACCTCAGGATTATTGACACTTTGGACTTGATAATTCTTTGTTGTGTGGGTTGTTCTGTGCACTGTAAAATGTTTATTGGTATCCTTAGCCTCTACCCACAGAATGCCTGTAGCACCAAATGTCTTAGGCCATTGCCAAATGTTCCTTGAGGGGAGGCGGTGGTGAAATCACCCCAGGTTGAGAACCACTGAATTAGAAACTACTGGTGTGGACAATCAGCAAAGTGTAAAGATGAAGTCTATTAAGATGTGATTCTAAAGAGTCACAACACAATTGCTGAGCAATTATATTGATGGGTGAGATAAACAAAAAGATATCCATAATGTCTGCCTGTCAAAGGGCTTGTGAAGACAAAAGAAAGGATGCAGGGAGATACATAATTCAAAAAGGAGAAACCAAGTCAAATAGGCTACCTCTAATTCCAGCAAACATCTCTTGTTGAAGAGAACAGGTCCTCATCACAGGCTTTTTCTCAGTCATAGACATTATTAACTAAGATAGAAATAATGTAAGAGACAAAGAAAAGAGTTCAAGGATATCAGACAAGAAAGGTTATTACAATATGAAAATGTTACTTTGAAGTATTAATTCCCAGAGGCAGGTCTGCAGTACATAGATTCATAAAATCGACAGCTGGAATGGGCATTAACTTCACCCACTCCAATGCCATCATTATATGCATAATCCAGAGAGGTGAATGCACTTGTTCAAGGTCACAATTACCTAGAGGTTGAGCTGGAACACAAACCTTCAAGGTCTGTGAAGGCATAGGCTTGGCACTAACTGTCTTGGATGTCCAGTATCCAGAGCTAGCTTGGAAAATATTGAGGGCCAATGAAAGCTGTGCTGTCAAACTGAACCTGGGTCTCCTGACTCTTAGCCTGACACTCTACCATGCCACTCTGCCTCTTGTGATCTACAGTGATTTTTATCGTATTGAAAATCTACTAATGAAATGCTAACTAAAATAGCATCTAATGCATTGGAAAGCATAAAGCATGCATTTATGGGTCTTAGAATAGAAAAAGATGAGAACAGAGTTTAGAATGAGATTAAAATATCAATACACAAAGGAGGGAGGAGGTGCTTTCCAGGGTACCAGTGGGGAATCAGGCCCTCCAGAGGTTGGAAGAGGATTATAATAGGGTATCCACTTATCTACCTGCTCCTTTCCAGTCACCAAAACAAGCTCCAGATTCAGAGTCCAGGTCAGCTCTCCCCAGGGGAGTAGGCAGCCCAGCCATCAGGGTAGAGGGGAGACGCCCCTTCTGAGCCAACATATCCTATCACCTTGAAAAGGCTAAATTTGGGTTATGTTAAAGGACAACTGTAAAGTCAGCAGATTTGGACTGTAGAATTTTCCTGCCCTAGAAAATCTCTCTGCTTGCTGATGCTAGAGATCTCTGATCATGAGTCAAAGCTTCTTACTCCACCATAGACATAAAAGGCTTAAGCCATAACTGCTGGTTGGGGTAGTACACTAGCTGAAAGTCATTCACACTCAACTACAATCAGTTCATCAAAAAATATTAATTATATCGGATACTTCAGTTTTTATGGTGGGGCAGAGGGGAAGCCATTCAGAGGGGAAGCCACTAAGCAATCCTAGTTGTTGAGGAGTGATTGAAAAAGGGAGAGCGCAGAAAGAAGAGGCTGCTGACCCAGATATATTTAGAACACTTGGTCATTTTGCTGAGCCAACATGGCTCCACCTTCAACTGGACTGGGACAAATAGCTGTGTCCTGAGGTGGTTTTGTCATGCTAATGCACCCAGACAGCTCTGCTTCACAAGATTTAGAAGAGGTTTTGTGAGTTTGTTTGCACCAAGCTGAGTTTCCTTAGAAAGCTTTCATTAATCAGGATATCACCACACAGAAAAGGAAGGACACTTGGGTGCTACCTGAGTGAAAGCAGAAAAGAGGGTGCAGCCTGGGTATAGTCCAAGAGAGTATCAAGGAAAGGCATTTTCTTGGTGCCAAACACTGTGCCAGCTTCCCTAAAAAATTATTTCCTGCAATCTTGTGAGAAAAAGTACTATCTCTCTCATGCAGACGAGGCAACTGATGTTCAGGAGTTTTGAATAAAACCTGGCATTGTTCATTTAAAATACGTGGCGGATTCTCTGACACCAAAGCCCATGCTCTTTCCACTCCACCATGCAGAAAATTAAGAAAGGAAAAGACAGTTCATTGAAAAGCCCTTTCCGGTGTGAGTCAACAACAGCACTCAGGATTTAGTGAATCTGCACAGGTGAGAACTTACGCATTTATTCTGTAACTATTCATTGAACCTCTACCATGAACATAGCATTGTTCTGAGCTCTAGCAAAGACAAGAGCGCTAACAAAAGACACGCAAGAAGTAGTGCCTCCTATACATGAGCTTACTATCAAGCTGGTAGAAAAAAAAGCAGGGTGAAGAGTTAAGTAATATAAAATAAGGCAAGTCAAGAAACAAGAACGGTAGGACTTTAGAGATGAGGAATATCTGTGTGAGATGGGGCAGATGTGGGAAGCCTTTATCAAAGACAGGGAGTTATTCTGGTCTTTGCAGAATGACTATCATTTCAGGAGGCAGAGAAGGAGAAAAGAGCATTCCAGAAGGAAAGATACGACATGAACCAAATCAGGGTCAATGCATGTAAGTCCTGAACAGAAGCTTAGAGCTTGAGTCATGAAGGGTACTTTGGATGCAGTGATGAAGGTAGTCTTACAAGATCAGAAACATTGTGGGAATGATTGAGAACCTTGAAAATCAAGAAATCTATTAGATGTTAGAAACGAGTCAATTAGAATGATTGAGAACCTTGAAAATTAAGAAGTCTATCAGTGGGTTTTTAGGATACATTCTAATTTAAAGAGTAGAAGACTCAAAGTGGATATAAGTTCAGTGACTTTAACTACAGAGAGCAGCAAAAGGGTATGAACGAGCCAGGAAAACCTTCACTCATCTTTCTTGTTTCTGTTCCAGGGCTCCACCAAGAAAATGTTCCCAAGAGGATGAATCGCAGATCCTTGGTCTGTTCCATATAAATATCCAAAGTACTTTCACTCCTTCCTTTATTAAAGTATGTTTATCACATAGAAAATAAATCACTTTAAGGAAGTTTTGCAGCCAGGCTCGGTGGCTCAGCCTGTGATCCCATGCCTTTGGGAGGCTGAGGTGAGTGGATTGCCTGAGCCCGTGGGTTCGAGACCCACCTGGGCAACTTGGTGAGACCTCATCTCCACAATAAATAAAAAATTAGCCGGGCGTGGTAGCGCGCACCTGTAATTCTGGGTACTCGGAAGGCTGAGGTGGAAGGATAGCCGGAGTCCAGCAGGTCGAGGCTATGGTGGCCGGGAGCGGCCACTGCACTCCAGTCTGGGCGACAGAGTAAGATGCCAACTAAAAACAAATAAATAAATAAATAAAAATAAAAAGGAAGTTTTGCTGTAAAGAGTTGAAAGATGTTTGCACTGGGCATAGAAAGACACTATTTGGAAATAACCCAAATCTCAGTAAGAGTATCCCGCAAACACCACCATTTTGAGCTAAAATTATTAGCTCCAAATAGCCCCAATCAGAAAGAATCTTAAAGGAGTCATATTTAACCATGCAACTGGATGAATGAGTGAATTCTATCATCCTGGTGATATTATAGGAAGTCAAATGCAGTGAATGTGTTTTTGAAAAGAATAAGAGTTACAATAGCTGAAAATGGCTCTGGCAAGAAGCCACCATGGATGGGTAGACGTTGTTATCTTTTAACTACTTTTCATTTTATTGGTATGTACAGTATTTCATAGTCCTGTGTCATCTGAGAATTATCCTACTAATTTAGCCCTGAACCTCCTGGTACAGGGACACCCTGCTCTATAAGTGTTCTATGGATGGATAAATGAATAAAACTATCTTCCAAGCACAATGTGACCCCATTTGCCACTTTATGGGAAACAAAGCTACCCCCCTTTATCTAGCATGTGTCAGCTCATAGGTAAAGACAATTTTGAAAAAAAAATGCCTGAGCACACTATTATCCATGTTTTAATTGTGTATCCTTCATCTATATGCAGATTCACTGGGTATCCATCTTTATGTTAGCTAATTGCAATTTACAACCATTCCTTGCCATCTATTCCCTTTAAAAGTCTCTCATCTAAAGCCAGAGTTGTTCTTTCCATTGAGCAGATAGTAACACCACGATAGAGATATGGCACCATGTCCAGGGTAATGCTAAGGTAAAAAGTGCTAGTAAATCTAGGAGCTCTGAGACCTCACGGTACTCTAGTTAAGAGCAAATGGTTTGGAGTCAGATAGACTGATAGATGAATTGTTTTCACTCACTTTCTTAGCTGTGTGATCTTGAAAAAACTACTTATCTTACAAAGCCTTATTTTCTACATTCATAAAATAGCACTTCCTAGGATGGTTGTGGTGTTTGAGATGACGGAGGGTGAGTACTTAGCAATGGACCTGGCATGCAGTGAATGTTGGAGTTGTGGGGGACCTCCTTTCCCAGGATTCATGCTCCTACACATAAAAAGTCTCTAGGAAGGTAGCATGGCTGGTCTCTCTATCCTTGCACTCCCCATGGGAAGAAGAGAAACTGATCTGATTGATAAACATAGGAAAGGAACTAATCTGGCAGTGTTCTGGCAGTGTTCAGTGCCTTCTATCCCTCTCTGCATTTTAAATCTTCACCCATGAAGAAAGTGCATCTCTGTTGTGCTATCTATGCTATGTTTGGGCTTGCAGTGCCAGCTCTATATCCAAAGAAGCTTGATGTCTGAGGATGTAAGTTTAGTTTAAAAGAACGTAGAGCAAACCTTTTGATTTGTCTGAGCCATGTCTCAGAGTTTTATTGTAACAGGGGTGGTATTTTCATTTCCAAATGCCTGGCTCTTAGTTCTGTCTCTCAGTTTGTTCTGAAGTTAACTAAAAAGGAGAGGTGACATTCATTGGGTTCACTAAACTCCAACAACAAGTACTTCATAAATGGCACCTTGGGGCAAAACCAAAGCAGAGTTATGTCCTGTACTTTCTCACCTGACTGTATGAAATTGCCCAACAGGGTAGTTAGTATCAGTGTTGGTGCTTAGCAAGACACTACAGCAAGAAATTGCCCAACAGGCTAGTTAGTATCAGTGTTGGTGCTTAGCAAGATAAGGTAAGTCCATATGATGTGTAGTAGCTCCCAACTGCCAAATTAGAATGAATAAATGACCCAATTTACTAGATACCCCTCATGCATACATGGGGCAGTATCAGTCTCTACTGGTATTACAACAACCAAAGGGAACTGCATGCATCATTTTACCATGAATCCCAGTTCTAATGGTTATGTAGACATGATCTGATGATGCTTCCCTTTGGTCATATTTATTCTGTACTTATTGTTAATTGAGGTAATAAAAATAATAATCACACATTGCCAGCAAATTTACAAATTCTAGGCAAGGTGGGCCACATGTGGCCCAGTGGTCAAATTGGTGTCATATTTTTTTTTAATCATGCCAGAAGTACCAGTAGTTGTTACGTGATCTGCAAACCCAGGAAATAAAATAAGAGAATAAAAAAATTAACAAACAAACAAAAGCCAATGCAGAAATAGACAATCAAATTAGCTACAGTTCATGCATTTGATATTTAGAAATCAGAATGCTCGTCTTGTTAGTCTAGAGCACTCCAGGACTTGGAAAAAGTACTTCAAAATACCAGACGAGGTGGAGTGGTCTGGAAAGACAGGTGAATAGCAGCAAGAAAAGCACAGAAGATTGTCAAGTGGCAGTTTTCAATCCAAAGGAATGCATCAGTCCTTTATATATCACTGTTACTCTTCATATTAAAAAATTTATATGAAAAAGTGAAAGGAAGATAATCTGAAAGTCAGTGGGACTGAATCTACTTTCACTGGGAGAAGTTCCAGTTTAAAAAAATAATAATTCCAAAACCATAACCTGTACCAAAAACCATTTTTGCTCTTCTGGAAGTCATTATTTAATCTAGCAAGTTTCTGATTTCTGTAAGGACAACAACATTGGGGAAAACCTTAATCCTATACCTCAGACATCAAAAAGGATGAGTTTCAAGAGCCGCAAATTATTTAAAGTGACTTTGACTCTTGAGGGAGGAAGAAACGCTGAACTTCAGAAGGCAGATGCGGTCAGCAAAATCTCTTCCAGGTTAAGGCAGGAGTCCTTTGAGCTGCTTGCACACCCCTCATGGCTATCTAAACTCCTCAAATAGTCACCCTGCTCCAGAGTTGTTAGTAATCATCTCTGCACAGAACGTAGGAGGACGTAAAACTGCCAGGCAGCAGCATGATTTACATGGTGACCTGAAGATGAAAGCAGTTTTTGCATTTATATTGGGGAAAACCCATTAACTGGATAATTTACATTTCCCTCTCAAATCTCCCTCTAGTGTGAACATTTCCAAGTTGTTGTCAATGCCCAGTCTTCAGAAGAACATTAACTTCCATCATCACCACTATAATCATCAATCTATATTGTAATGTGAGAATTACAGGGAAGTCAGATTTGCTAAGGCCACACGCAAGGACTTTATTCTAGGCTTGACCATCCTCAGTCTACCTGATAGAGAATGCAAATCACTCAGAAGTAGCCAATGCAGAAATAGACAACCTGGAGAGGGCCAACCTGGGAGGCCATTGTCCTGGGAGCATCTACCACAGTAGTAAGAGAAAGGAAGTCAATTCTTAAAAATCCCCAAATCAAGTATTTACTTGGACAGAGATCCCCAAATGTCAGTCATTTAAGTCACACTTTCATAATTTAATATTGCCATGCCCATGTACACCTGAAATTTTAGTCAGTTTTATGTTTTCCAATTAAAACTTACTTTAAATCAACTTCTTGCTTAATCTAAATCTTAGTGATAAAACCAATGAAATTATAGGTTTCATATGCCTACTATTTTTACAGTACATATATTTTATAATATATGTTTAAATATTATATTTTTAAAATTTTAGCCCAAGGACTACTTAAAAATATTCTCATACCACTGCTAATTTCTTAGCTTTGATCATCATACTACAGTTAGGCAAGATGAAAATTAGGAGAAGCTGGGTGAAAGGTACATGGGAATTGTATTATTTTTGCAACTTTTCTGGAAGCCCAACATTATTTAAAAATAATAAATCACCACTTACAGGGAAATGCTGACATTGAACAAGTTTCCACAGATAAGCAAAATACTATTTCTTAGCCTCTAGGTTAATACATGTTTCCATGGGCTCTAACTTATGTGAATGATGTTGTGAGAAACTCTGAGACATGATCTCTATGCTCAAACTCTTCCAAGTGGCTCTAGAACAACAACCAACCTCTCTTCTTTAAAATCAAGACCCCTGGGAAAAATGCCAAAGTTGCTTTAAATGTCATAGTCTTTCAATAGGCTTCCCCTGTGACCTTTAAGTAACCATAGCAATGTGCCTTCTAGGTTCACTATATGTCCAAAATCCTGAAGAAAGTGGCAAAAGAAAAGCACCTCTGAAAGTCCCTTTAGTTCCATAACTCTGAGATTCTCAACCAACCACTATTCCTTACAACCCACAGAAATTTCCCGTATGGCTGAAGGGATTGGGGGCAAAACACAGCAAATTTAACCAGGTGAGATCATTGTGTGTGTATAAAGGTCAACCTTCAGAAACAATGACCTATTATTGGCTATTTTATTTTTTTCCACTAATTCCTTTCATTCTGCCATATACATCTTAGGCATAACCTCCTTCTGCCCACCATAGGAACTACAGTGTGCTTATTATAATTCTGTCCTGAGAATAGAATGAGGAGACCAGGAACCCTTACTCATTCTATTTGTTCATGGAGTACCGAGTATTAACTATGCATCAGCACTGGGCTCACAAGCATGCAAACTAATATGTTACTCTGTGGAAAGTGTTGTAATAAAGATGTAAACCAAGTGCTACAACATTCACAGAAAGACATTAATTATCCCTGGACTATCAGGGTCAGTTTCCAGCTGAGATGCCATGCGAGCTAGATCAGCAGTTCTCAAACTTCTTGGCCTCAGAAACGCCTTTGCTTCTAAAAATTATTATTTATTTATTTTTAGAGACAAGTTCTTGCTATGTTGCCCTGACTGGACTTGAACTCTTGGGCTCAAGCTATCCTCCTGCCTCAGCCTCCTGAGTAGGTGGGACTACAAGCACATGCCACAGTACCCAGCTATTTAAATGACTGAGAACCACAAAGACCTTTTATTTATGTGAGCTATTTCCACCAATAATTACTATATTGAAGCCAGAACTTTATAACAACAAAGAATCCACTATATATCAACATAATTCATATAATTTATTTTTTTAAAAACCTCTATTTTCCAAAACAGTGAGAAGATTAACAGTGTCTAATAGTTTTTGTGTATCTTTTAGAATACCAGCTTAACAGAAGACAGCTGAATTCTCATCTTTGCTTCTTCAGCAAATACACAGCACCATGTTATTTTGGTTGAGATAGATGAAGAAAATCTGGCTTTACACAGATATGAAGTTATAAAAGGGAGCAATATTTCAGTAACCACCTCAGATAATTGTGTATATTGTTTGATACTATGCCAAAACTCAACAAGGATTAATTTCTTAAAGGTGACTGGCAATGTGAAATAGAAAACATTAAATATTTTGTATGTTCTTTATTAAAATCACTGCCCATGTTGAAATTTGAATTTTTCCTTTTTTTTCACATGCACAGTTCTGAAACATCGTGTATTGGTCACTTAGAAAGTACTAGTTCATGGAGTTATATGTCACCCAAATGTTGGCACATTTCATTACACAATTTCAAAAACTCTCACTAATTGATAGCATTATTGATTTCATCAGAAAAGTCTTCAGGTATTGAAAAGCTGTCAAGTTCACTGTGACATTTACAAATTTTTATACTATTCTAATTTTTCTCTTGAAAACTTTAATTTTATCATTGGCAACAACTTTGGTCAGTTGTTTTCCAACATCACTTTATTCATTTTTCAAGAAAATTTCAGCTAAATACTCAAGGCTGAATAATTATAGTTAGCTTATCAATTATTCTTTTTTTTCTTAATGTAATGACTGTCATAATCAGCTTATTACACAGATTAATCATTCTTGAAAATACAGGATCCAGAGGAGCAACTGGGTCTTTTTTTTTTTTTTTTTTGAGTTGGCATCTCACTCAGTCACCCG
>NW_007221911.1:106646-126713 GCF_000164805.1 Carlito syrichta | reverse complement strand
CTGATTTTTTGATTTATTGTAGAGATGAGGTCTTGCTGCTCAGGCAGGTCTCGAACCCGCGGGCTCAGGCAATCCACTCACCTCAGCCTCTCAAAGGCTGGGGATTACAGGCTGAGCCACCAAGCCTGGCTTAGTTTTCATTATTACATCCAAATAGACCTAATCAGTTAAAACATTAAAACAAGAGCTATTTGCTATGTATTAACTGACAAACCACATACAAACCAAAGAATGTGTAGAGAAGAAAGGGGCTGAAAGGCCAAAAGTTGAGGGTAGGGAGATTAAAAGAGTTGGGGACAAAGTCCATCACATTTTATGTTCTAATACTCCAATCCATTTCAATGTGGACCAGTTAGACTTAGACCTTAACATACAGGATGCAGGTAGAGTTTAGTATGGTTGGTCATAACTTTCACCTAAGATGCATCTCCTTTGAAATAAAGTGAATACAGAAAAGCTTCGTGTTTTTCACCTTGCTTTTCACAACTGTTTTGAGTTTAAATGGATTCCACTTAAAAACAGTCTTCTACAGGTCAGTGGAGCCTTTCTTCCTCATCCAAGCACACACCATACTCACCACTCCTCATACCTTGCCATTATCCAAATTTAAGTCAACAAGGAAAGTTTTTAGCATCACACCTAGGTTACACCTGTAGAACTGGCTTGTCACACACATACTTCTCTGCTAGGAGGCAATGTTGGTACAGAAGTACAGTATTTCTAGTTTGTTGTTGCAAGTAAGTGTAACACGCAGCACTGCTGTATCGGGTAAACATGTGTACAGGGGAAGATGAGACATTGGCTCATAGAAAGCAGTCAAATAGAAATCAAAAGGACGTTCTCTTTCAGAGTTCTCCTATCTTTGTTTGTAGAGGTTATTCAACAATTTATTTAATTACATCACATACTTCTGAGCCCATTCCTGAGCTATTTTGTTGTACTTTTCTGTATCTGGTTTGTAGATCTGAGCAGTCTCAGGCACTAAAGGATCATCTGTATTGGGATCATACGACAGAGAACAGATGGACAAGAGTACTTTTGAAATAGTGCTGGAGACCACTGTGACCGTAGAATATCAAGACAAATGCTGCCATTACTGTTAATATTTGGATGATAAATCCTTGTTGTAAATTCAGCCTTAGGTGGTTTGAAGGGGTAATCTGTTGGGAAATGAATTATCAAGAAAAACACTTCACCCTGATAGAGACTGTCATTTAGCCCCACTATTGTAGCTTGCCAATGGAACATATCTTCTCCAATAGGACCTGCTGAACACTGTGCTGGGGGTTCCCGTGCCAGGTCATTCAACTCCTTATGGATCCTCTTCAGAGCCATGGTGGGAGGTGGGTGGCAGCAGCCCCTGGGGTGCGGACAGGGGTGGGAGAGAGACAGGGAAGGGACGAGGGAGCCTGAGGCCACCTTGGCAATAGCGATTGTCAGGGAACACCGGGAGTTGGAGAGAGCGGGTCCAAAGGGATGGCTGAGTGCCCAGGGTCCACTCAGAGCCTGAACCTACTGCAGTGTTTGGTCAATTGTTCTTTCGAGCAAAAATTGTGTTATAAGACAAAAGCAGATAGTTCAGCTTGCAACTCAAACAATCACGCCTCAGCCTGCAGCAGAAATGCTCTCTGTGTACCTCCTATTTTGTTAATCAGTATACTAAAAGGATATATACTTAAGGGTCACTTTTCAATAAATTAATAGTTACGTAGTGCTTCCATTTGAGCTATTCCTAAGGGAAACTGGATTTTTAAAAACTCCGAGTGTGGTGAAAAATACGACTACTGATGTTGTTTGGTGTTACCACATTAATCCCTGATAAAGCACTGAGAGTTTATCCCACAACTTCTTTGCACCATCAGTGTAAATATTAACTCAGTGAAAAAGACAGCATCTGATATCTTAATATTACAACAAAAATAGTTTTCACTTCAAAGAGATCCTGGAAAGGGTCCCATCAACGCTTAGGAGGGAGGTCTGCAGAACACTTAGAGAACCACTGACCTAGACTTGGATCTTCTCAGGAGTTAGTCTGTTGAAGGTCAATGGAGTCAAGCTCAGCGTGCATTCACTAAGGACATACTTCATGCCAAACAAGTGCTACACTAGAAGCTGAGGACACTGAGATAACTAAGAAACTGTTTGCCTATAAGGAGCACATAGTTGTATGGAGTAAGCAAACAGGAAAGAAAATAATTCTAGAATTAGAGTATTACAAGGAAGGTGTGCACATAATACTATGAGAATATAGAAGAAGCACAAGAAACTTTCAGAAGTTTCCTAGAAGGGGGTTATACTTAAGATGTACATGGAAGGATGAAAGGAAGTAAAGGAAAAAACCAAGTAGCCAATAATAGGTCACTACCCTGAAGTATAAAGTGGAGCAAAGTTGTTGAAGTGATTTTGAAGTGTTTTTCCACCTTATCTCTTCCATGCAGTCTGGGAAAGTGACCTTAGCTTCACAGATGGGTGCTAATTAGTTAAAGCTGCCTAGTTATTGCATTCTTCTTGACACAGAAATTGGTCCAAGAATGGGCAGTCTTAAGTCAATCCATGCCAAAAATAGTAAGGAGGAGATTTTGAGGGGCTTCTGGGAGAAAGCAGCCTCCTTCCTCTTAGGAGAGATCTCTCGGAAGCAATCCTAACTCTTCCTCTGAACATCTTTCCATATGGAAAGGATGCCTGGAACTGCTGTAGCTCTCTTCCTACCAGTCTTAGGATGAGGCCAACCCATGAAGGAGGACAGAGCCAGAATTGTAGACACACACACTTGGAGCCCAGATATAAGCAAGTCCAATTGCCACCTTCATTGACCTGAGCCTATGAATCTCCTTAAACATTGACATCATTTTAAATTGAATTTTCTTTTACTTGCAATGGAAAATTCCTAGACTCATACTAATATGAAGTTAATTTGAGATGGGGATAGGGAGGTAGGGACCAAATCATGGAGTACCTTTCATGCCTTGCTAAGAATTCAGTGCAATTATTGAACAGGTTGTGGGAGTCAAAGTGTCATAAGTTGGGAAATAACTAGGCCACTGAAGCTGTCACCAACTGATTTGAGATAGATTTTTTTTTTTATGCACTGGCCACAACCACACATTTTTTGTTTCAGTTTTACAAATTTCCTTCTTATCTGTAAAGAGAGTGTGCATTACACAAGAAAAGGAGGAGATCAACAGTGGCAAATACAGCCAATGGCCACTGAGATGAGGATAGAAAAAGTTCCTTTAGCAACAGGGAATCAATGGTGACTTCAGTGCAATGAAGCAGACAGGAACATAATTGCCATTGTGAAGAGGGGAGCTAATAGGGTACTTGATAAGAGGGTACACTGGTAAGTAGATGCTTCTATTTTTTAAGAAAAGAGAGCTGAGTATATTTATAGGCTGAAGGAGAGGACTTAGGGAAAAGAAGGGAAAAGTAAAGATCTAGAAGAGAGAAATGATAGATACAGTAGGGTCCTACAAGAGACTAAACTCTTGGTTTTGTGAAGACAGGATTATGTCTGCTTAATATTTCTCATGATTAGCAGCAGCTCAAAAATATTGGAAATTGGAGGTGAGAAGAAAGAATGCTGAAGTGGGTGAACAAGTTTGGATGTTGCTGATGTACAGAAATTGGAGGTAATTCATGCTTGATAGCCTCAAGCTTTTAAGCAAAATATGAGACAAGGTCTTATGCTAAGTATAAGGATATGGGAATTAAGTTGGGAACTTATCTTACTGCAAGTTTGAAATACTCATTTAGAGAGGAAAGGATGACCAAGGTCAAGAAAAAATTAATAAACAATTTTATAGCTGAGCGTGATAGCGCGAGCCTGTAGTTCTGGCACTTGGAAGGCTGAGGCGGAAGGATCACCGGAGCCCAGCAGGTCGAGGCTGCAGTGGCCAGGAGTGTGCCACTGCACTCCAGTCTGGGTGACAGAGTGAGACGCCAACTCAAAAATAAATAAATAATAAGCAATTTTGCAGACCAAACTGAGATTAAAACTCAGATAATTTATGGTACCTTGAATCTACACAAATAGGAGAAATTTTACACAAATCTCAGCATTCAGTGTGGGGGTAAAAGCAACGCATGTGGATTTGGGGAATTGATCCACATCTGGACATTTGATTGGTTGGTGCTGTATAAGGACAAGAAACAATGAAGTCGAGGAGTCTCATAAAAATGATAGTTCAGGCAAGGGAAGAGATGCCAGAGTTTTCTAGTAGATTTGGAAAAAATAAAAGGATCAATGAAATTGTGACTTTCCAAGGACCAAATATTAGGCATAGTGAAAGAGAGAGCATGCGATAGCTGGAAAGAGGAATTTGTAGTGTGAGTAGGGCCACTTTCAGAGTTGGAGAACTTTTAGGGATAAGGAGCTTGTGACCATAGTCATAAGTAAGTAACATGACACTCTGCATGTGGAGTCAAGGAATTATAAAGTAAGACATTGGATGTGCTGTGTACTTCAAGGTTAGCAGTAAACTGCAGCCATGGGCCACTGGCTTGTTTTTGTACTTTAATGGGCCACAGCTACATCCACCCACCTATATATTATCTATGGTTGTGCTTCTGCTACAGGGATATGTTGAATAGTTGCAATAGAGACTATATGGCCTAAAAGTCCTAAAATATTTACTATCTTGCCCTGAAAGAAAAAGGTTACTGACCCAGGTCTACTTGTGTAAAGGCAAGAATCCCGATAATGAGAAAAATAGAGGGTCGTGCTAAGCCCATTGAAGAGTGGCCCGGAAGCTCATAAATGGAGGAGTTAGGAGCTGCAAAAAATGATAAAACTGAAGATGTGTACATCCAAAAAGGAGCTGTTTTCTGGAAAGAGAGTGAAATTGTATGAGTCTAGAAGGCTGATTCTTAACTTTTTGGAGTTCTTGTGGTAGGGACTGCTATTTCCCACCCCACCCCCACCCCCAAACAAATCGAGTTTTTCTTTTTTTCCATTTAGGTTAAGCAAATGGCCAAATAGCTAAGACCATTTGTGTGTCATGCATTGGGATTTGTGGTGAGTAAGAGAGTTCTCACCAGTGGCACAGGAGTAGAAGGAATATGTGCCTTTTGCCTCACTTCCTTAAAAAAAAAGAAAATCATTACTCTGAATGTCTGTATTTCCCTTTCCTATGAGCTGAAACATACATACTGGTGACTCTGAAGAAGAGGAAAATGACCTGGTGGATAGTTGTGCAACAAGGTGGGGGAATCCCAGGTTTCTGTACAACTGCATGGAGGTCCCAGAACTGTTGCCTGAGAGAAAGTTACTTTCTTCTTAAAGTTCTTAAAGTTGCTTTCTAAGAGTATTTTTTCCAGAAAGAAAGTTAATCTCTACGCTATTTACAATACTCTTTTAAAAATATGATTTAAGCTGTGGACCCTCTTTTCAGGAAGTTGCCCTTACACAAAAATTTTATACTCAGTGGACCTTGGAGGCCATATATGATCCTGAAGATAAGAACACATGCTGTTAAAGCAGTAGTGGAGAAAGAAAGGGAATGACTATCCCCTCATGTGTTTGGGAAGCATTCTCAGAAAGTGCATAGAGGAAATTTTTCAGTAAAGTAGTCATTCTTTGCCATAGCACCTTTTAGGTTATGTCCTCAATTGGTGCAAGACTAAAAGAACCATCCAGAGGAAAAACAGGAGAGGGGATATGAAAAAGATAATAAGTTCAGAGGACAGGATGAGACTACAATGGGAAAAATGAGTAAGAGAAAATTTTAATCTTCAGGATTCACGTTTGGGAAAATGTAGATATCCAGGGGAGAGCAGGACAATCTAAAGCCATCAGACAGACCCACAGAAGGTGAAGATTTGCACTGCACAACTCCAGGAGACTCTACAGTAATACGGATTTTATAGTGTGGCAAACTCACTGTCAGTATCTCCTTACTGTTTAGAATTACAAAAGCCACCTAGAAAATGACAATAAAAAAGGATGTCACTGAGCACTTCTACAGTCTACGTGCTTAGCTTCATGTCTCCTCAACCCAAGGTAGTCCATTTTTGACATGGATGCCAAAGATGGCTAAAATATTTCTATATTGCACATCTCTTTACCCATTTTGGTCTTCACACTTTCTACTTCCTGCTCCTTAGGCCTAGAGCTAATGATTTCTCCTCAAAGCCCAGAGCCCCATGGTTACCAGACTAAATCCCACCAGACTTTGAATTTCAACTTAGACCATTTTCTTTGGAAAGAATTACCTACTACTCTGTTTGACTTAGGTGTTCATTATTTTACTAACAAAGTAACCAGTTCTTAATTCAGTCATTACAGTCACCACACTTTATGGTACAATGTTTAAGAACATAGGCTCTATAGATAATTGTAGTGCTATTGGATTGTTTTTAGAGCAAAGAAGGAAAATAAATAATTCTATGAAGTAAATATAAAATTGATATTAAATTCTGAAAAAGATTACAGACACACAAAAGAAAACCCAAAACTAACCTCACTTTGGGATAGCGATGCAATATATACTTAATAGAATATGGGAAAACAGAATCCAACAGGATATTAAAGGAGTAATTCACTATTATTACCAAGTGAGGATTGTTTCAGAAATGCAAGGATCTTTCAAAATTATGAAATCTATTTATATAATTTATCCTTTTAACAAATCTAAGAAGAAAAATGATATGATTCTCTCTATAGATACTAAAAGTTATTTTAATTTTTTTAAAAAATATTTACATAATTGTTATCTATCTTAGCCCAAAATCCAGTATAATGCTTAAAGACAAGACAGCAGTGCTATTGTAGCTAAAGTTAGGAAAATATAATAATGCATATTACTACAGTTTTATTTGACATTATACTGGAATTACTAGGTGGTGTAATTAGATAAGAGAAAAAACAAGAGGCATAAAAATTTGCAGGAAGCATATATGATTATTACCATTTGTATATTATATGTCTTTATAACTAAAACATCCAAGAGCACAAAATGAAACACTACTATAGATAGATAATTCAGTAGGAAGTTGAAAATTAACATAAAACATTAATAGCATCCATATACAAAAAGTATAATGCTTCAGAAAATAAATAAAGTACTCCTTTCACAAAAGCAAAAAATAAAGAGTAAATTTAGTAAGAAATTTGTCAGAATATGAGAAAAAAGAAAAAAACCTAACTCTACTAAAGAGAAGACAAGAATACTTGAACAAACACAAAAATATCAAGTTCTTAAATAAAAGTCAACATCATAAGGATTTAATTTTTTCTTAATTAATTTTACATTTTAACAAGATTTCCAATTTAGAAAACACTAGTTTTTGTTATTCTTGTTGTTATTATTTTTTAAATCAGACAAACTGATTTTAAAGTTTATATGAAAAAAAAGGAATGACTTGGAGAATTCTAAAAAATAATAACAGCAAAGAATCACTAGTCATATCAGATATTAAAACACCCTATAGAGCTTTAATTATTAAAACAATATGGCATAGGCACATTAGTATATAAATATTATGCCCTATTTCTGTAACAGAGCAGAATAACAGCTCAGAAATAGGTCTACATGGATTATGAAATTTAGTCTATGATGAAGGTGACATCTAAATCAGGGGACATTATGGATTATGTAATAAATGGCACTGAGACATCTGTGTAACTATGTAGACAGCTGCTATGGTTTGGATGTCTGCCTCCAAACTTCATGTTGAAATTTGATCCCCAGTGTTGGAGGTAGGGCAAAGTGGAAAATGTCTGAGTCTTGGGGGAAGATCCCTCATGAACAGATTTAATACCCTCCCTCCAGGGTATAACTGAGCTCTCCTCTGTTAGTTCCCTATGAGAACTGCTTATGAAAAAAATTCTGGCACTGCACCTTCCCTTCTGTCACTTGCTTTCTCTCTCACCACGTGATCTCTGTGCATCCCAGCTACCCTTCATCTTTTGCCATAAGTAGAAGCAATTTGAAGCACTCACCAGCTGCAGATGCCCAATCTGCAACAAAATTTGTAGTCAACAAATTTGTAAGACACATAAATCACTTTTTCTTTGTAAATTACCAGCCTTGAGCATTCCTTTATAGCAACGCAAGACAAAGACAACAGCTAAAGTCGGCACTTCATTTAGCACATCTGGATATGGTTGTATATCATACTACATAACAGAATAAATTTAAAATATATCAAATATCTAAATGCAAAGAATAAAGCCATTAGGATATTAGGAAAAAAGGGTTTTTTAAAAATAATCTTAATGTGAGGAAGACCTTCCAACTAAGACTTAAGGTATAAAAGTAAAAAAGAAATGATTAATATCTTCAATTACATAAAATTCAAAAACTTCTGGAAAACCAGCCAACCAACCAAAAAACATGCAAACAGAAACATAGGCAAACAAAGATACACACAACAATCTGGAAAAAATTTTATTTTGTAACTCATACAAAGTTCTGGCAATTAAGTTAGTTAACTAATCCTAGAAAAAGTGCTACATACCTCACTGCTGAATATCACTACCATCATCTTTGAAGTACACCCCTTGGGAAGCTATGTCCTGACATCAGCACTTAGTCCACCTGTCAGAGCAATTTTAGAACTCTTTTCCTGGAGTGGCCATCAGAGCTGTTGTTGTATTTCACTTGATATCCTGAATGTAATCAAGATGCATTCCTTTCGATATTGACTTTATCTTTGGGTAAAGAAAAAAGTCATCAGGGCCCAGATCAGATGAGTAGGGAGAGTGTTTCAATAGAGATATCTGGTTACTGGCTAAAAACTATCTTACAGATAGAGCTGTGGGAGCTGGTGCATTGTTGTAATGCAGGAGATCCTTTAGGATCATTTTTGTACATATCTTTCTCATGCCAAGATTTTCAGTTAAGATTTTCCTAAGGCAGAAGGATCGCCGGAGCCCAGCAGGTGGAGGCTGCAGTGGCCGGGAGCATGCCACTGCACTCCAGTCTGGGCGACAGAGTGAAACTCCAACACACACACACACATACACACACACACACACACACACACACACACATAAATATTTTCCTAACCATTTCACTATCGATGTGTATTTGGTCTGCTATGTTTCTCAAAGTCAGGCAATGATTTTGGAGCACAATTTGACAAATTTTTGCAATGTTTTTGTTAATTCTCCTTGTCACTGGCCGTCCTGACTTCATCAGTGATGCTTTCTCTCCCCCTCAGAAAAACATTTAATCCATTTGTACACTGTTGTTTTCTTCATAGCATTATCCCCATAAACTTGGACTAATATATCCCTGATTTTACTTCCACTCTTGCTAAGTTTAATAAGAAATGTAATGTTTGTTCATTGCTCTAATTCAAGCTCCAACATTCTCAAAATAGCATGCAAAAACATACAACAACAATAATGAATGCCACTCAGCAAGATACTGTCACACACTGACATGAACACAGTGAGACACTGATATACCAAGGTTATGGAGCCTTACTGAGTCATTTGTACAGTGCTGTCAGCATAAGCGCACAATAGCAAGTTCGCAAACTTAATTGTCACCCCTCATATTTCACTCAAAGAGATAACATCCCTAGTCTCAAGGTATTCCTAAAAATACAAAAAGAATAATGCTGAGATATTACTTTACACTTAGTGAATTGACAAATATTAGAACACTCCTATTTGTACTATGGTACTAAGGAGGAGTTGATGGAGAGTATGGAGGTAGAGTGACCCTCAAATACCACTGATGAGAGAGCAGACCAGTAGATACAGTCATTCTAAGCACAATTTGGCAGTCTTTAGTCAAATTAAATATACGTAAATCTTTACAAACGAGCAATTGTGCTTCTGCTATATATCCCAGATAAATGTTCATGAAAGTCCTTGAGGAAATATGCACAAAGCTGATAACTGCAGCATTATTTATAATGATGGGGGGGGGACGCAGGAGCCAATCTGGATGTCTATCATTAAGAGGGCTGGTTAAATATAGTAGATGACTATCATGGAGGGCTCTGCAGCAGTCAGAATCAATAGATGAAAACAGTGTTGTCCAATAAAGCTTTCTGTAGTGATGGAAATGTCCTATGTATGTCCTGCTCAATATGGTAGCCACCAGCCGCATGAGGTTATTTAAATATAAAGTAATTAATTTTTTAAAAATAAAAATTCAGTTCCTATTCACAATAGCAAAAACATGGAACCAATCATGTTACCCATTGAGACTGGACTGGATTAAAAAAATGTGGTATATATACATGATGGAATATTACTTAGCCACAAAGAAGGACAAACATATGGACTTCGCAGCAACTTGGATGAATTTAGAGTTGATCATACTCAGTGATCTATCACAGAAACAAAGAATAGAGTACCACATGTTCTCACTCATAAGTGGACCCTGAACACTTACTATAATACTATAAGAAAGGGATTGGCAGTAGTAGGATACTGCCAGGGTGGGATAGGGGGACACAACATCAATAAGGGTACCTAATCACAAACCAGGCAAAGTGGGGACCAAAGGGAGGCCCAAACGTTACCTGTATAATAACCACTTGTATATCTAATCCTGAATTGTACCCCACATCTTTAAAATTAAAAAAAAAAAAATTTAATTCAGTTCCTTGGTTACACTAGCTACATTTCAAGTGCTCAAGAGGTACATGTTGCTAGAAACCACCATATTGGATGATACAGATATAGAACATTACAATCTCTGCAGAAAGCCCTATTGGACAGTGCTGGACTATATTTATAAATAGCAACATGAGCGGATCTTAAAAATATAGTACTGAATAAAAAGAGTAAGAATCAGAATGACATGACATCACATCACCATTTACTCAAAAATTCCATGCCCACAAAAAGTCTATTCACATCTAGCAAGTATATTTATTTTTAAAAAAGATAAACCATAGGAAATTAGAATGTTTTCCTATAAAGAAGGGTGTGTGGGAACTGGGAGTAGGGATAAGATAAGGGACAAACAAACAGTCAAATCAATAAACCATGAGAATGGGGTAGGGGAGGGCTTTCATACATCTATGATAAAATGTATTGTGAATTGAGAAATATGACAAGTCAAATCTCCGCATGAGATTACCAAAAGAAGCACAAAGAAACCTGTATACTAATGTTTATAGTACTTTTGTTCATAATTTCCAAAAACTAGAAACAATCAAAATATCCTTCAATAGGTAAATGGTCCAACAAACTATGGTACTTCCATACAGTGGAATATTATTTAGCAATAAAAAAATGAGCTATCAAACCATAAAAAGAAAGATATAGATGAATCCTAAATGCATGATGCTAAGTCTGAAAGGGCTACATACTGCATGATTCCAACTATATGACATTCTGGAAAAGGCAAAATTATAGTGTTGGTAAAAGACAGTGGTTGCCAGAGTCTAGAAGAAAGGAAGGGAGGATTGACTAAGTGAATGACAGGGGATTTTGTAGAGTGATCAAATGACTCTGTGATACTATAATTATAGATATATGACACTATACATTTTTCAAAATTTACATAACTTTAGAGCACAAAGGGGCATCCTTCCTGTGTGCAAATTAAAAGAAAAGTAATTATTTAGGAAATTGGGTGATCCCAGGATGAATGCAGAATATGACAAAACACTAACTTATCATAAATGACCTCACTGGAAGGGGTTAGGAGTGGGGAGGGGGGGGTGCTGACCTAAGCGGGTTTGGAAATGAGTCATCTGTAAGACTAAAGGCAATCCATCCAAAGAATACACACAGAAGAACTGCACCCTAACTGATAATGCTGTTCCCCACAGGCGTATGGTAAACAATTCTAATATTGCTATAAATGCATGATGGGAGCCAGGTTTCTCACTGTTGAGTGGGATAAGTGGGGGATAAGTAGGGGTGGAGGGAGGCTAGATGACAGCTAGATGATTAGAACATGATAGCTAATGTTAATTAGGTAATGATAATTAAATAATGGATTAGAGATGAAGACATCGTTATGAACTCATGCTTAGCTTAATACATATACAGATGGTTGCATATGGGAATATTTATAGATATGTGGTTATACATGAATTAGTACAGACACGTATTTTCCTTACTCTGTCAGCTGAGAGGGCCTAAAAACAACAACATGCCTATAATAGCAAGGACACCTAGTGCCCAGATCTTAGTTTCTAACATATTCTCCTATAAAAAAGGGGGAAGGGCTGTGTGGAGAAATAACTAATTCTAGGATGGGAACAGGCAATGTATAAGATGAACCTGGAACAGTTTGTAGTGACAGGAAGTAAGAAGGTGCTGTCAAACAAAAACAGACTAAAATCCCACATTGATGGAGTATGTCTAAGAGACACAGGAACCAACTGAAAGTGCTTCTGTTAGCCAACATTAAAACAAACAATTTGAGCATAAAATAAACAAAGCAGAATTAAATTAATACCCAGAGTATAAAATAAATATTTATGAGCCCATATGATATAAATAAATGAATAAGTAAACAAATAAATGAAAGAAAAGAGACAATTGTCTCATGTCACATAATTCATAATAATGTATGTAGATACTCATCCTTCAAGAAAGTGGACCAGAACTCCCATTCTGTTAGTATGGTCTATGCACAGTGATTGTCTTCAAAGAGCACGGGAAAGGGTTACTCTCCAGTGAAGAAACTGCACAAACACTCTGAGGTCAACAGCAACAGTGATAAGTCATGTTGATAGAATGTGCCCTTGATATGATGTGATGAAAATGATACTTCGTCGCTATGGTTTTCTCCCCCAAACCCTAGCTCCAGTCTAGTCACAAGGAAAACATCCCACAAATTCCAATTGAGGAACATTCTACAAAGTACTTGACCAGTAATCTTCAAACTGCCAAGGTCATCAAAGACAAAATAAGGGTCATCAAAAACAAATAAGAAACTGTCACAGTCAAGAGAAACCTAAGAAGACAAGATGAGTAAATGTGCTATAATATCTTGATTAGGACCCTGGGACAGACAAAGGATATTATGCAAAGACTAAGGAAATCAGAATGAAGTATAGACTTTTGTTAAAAATCATGAGTCAACATTGTAACAAATGTACCATGCTAACATGATATGTTAATGTCAAGAAAATTTGCGGTGGGTCATATGGAAACTCTGTACTATTATCCCAATTTTTTCATAAATCTAAAACTATTCGAAAAAAATTAAGTTTATTTTTTAAAAAGATGAACAAAAATGAAGTACTGCCAGAACGTGTGAAGACTCTTTCTTTCCCTCCCCCTTCATATTATCATTCCTTTTCACAGAGGTAAACTCCATCTTTTATTTTGTTTTTTGCTTCCTTGCTTTTCATAAAATATTTACCGCATCTATATGTATTCAATGTTATTTGGTTTTTATATAAATAAAATTGCATTGTGTGTATTTTTCAGCTACTGGCTTATTTTCACTTAACACTACATTTAGGAGATTAACCTATATTACCATATGTAGCTGTAACTCATCTATTTTCATGGCTAGCTAATATTCCATTGGATGATTGTATCATCTTGTATACTTCTAGTATCCTGCTAATGGCTGCTTCCAGGTTTTGCTGTTATCATAGGAAATATTCTCATGTGGACATGCAAAAATTCTGTGTAATAAATAGTTAGAAATGGAATTGCTAGGTAATCAGCATAAATAATCAACTTTAATATCAAATTAATTGTTTTACAAAAGCTGTCATGTAAGATTAGATTACCATCAGCAACAATTTAATTTTTTGTTATGTGGAAACCTAGAGATCTACACAGATACTTTGTGGGGTTTTTTTCCCTCAAGTTTAAAGTACACTTGATTAAAAAACAAAATAATAACTATTTCATATTTGTAATGAAAATAAAAGGGTGGTAGGTGCCAAATTGAAGTACATTAGAAATTGCCATAGGCCTTAATTTGTCCTTGGAGATTAACTTGCTCAGAATAGAACTTTTTCTGCCATCTGTGTGCATATATTTGAACTGGTGTGAAAGTGAAGAAATGAAGACTTGGCGTCTCTCTACTGAAAAGATGCCAAGTTCTGTTCTCATAAACTGGCCTTAATCTGAAAAACTTACTAGCCTTTTAGACTTAATTACACTTCTTTTAAAAAAAAAGTGTGTGTGTACACATACATATACATATACGCTCTATAAAATAAGACCTCAATCTTGCCTCCAAAGATGAATAGAAAAATTAAAATGTTATTTTTGCTTCAAAAACTCCAGTGACTTGGATTCAACTCATATCAGTATATCCAGAAAAGTATTTAAAGTTTTGCAAAATTCATCACTCTAACATTCAAAATTCCGTTGACGTAAAAATCTACATTTCTGTAGGGAACCAGTAAAGATACTTCAATACCCATACAATACTATAAATTAGTGCGCTCTGCTAGCATGAGTTCTACAAGTCTGAAGACCCTACCTAGAGATTGCTTCCACACATCTGCTATGTCTTAGACGGGGCTGCTGATCTATGTAAAAGGGTTTACCATTAACTTAGAGCAGCTCTCTGTAGTGGAGAGCAAAAAGAAGGAAAAAAAACAAATTGTAAAGTTTCTCCTCAAATGGGAAGATGGAGAAATGTGTGAAAAGAAGGTTATTTGGGTATTTTAATTGTTTCCTGTTAGACCAAAGTTCATCCATAAGTAGACCATTATGTCCAATATTACATTTGAAGTCAATGGAAAAGTTCAGTAACTGCTACTCAGAGCTCCATTCAAGGCTCTGACAATGGATTCTAAACACAAGACTGCCTAGTACAAAGATCAGTGACTTTGCACAAGTAGCTAAAACCATAGCACCTTTTGGATGGTTCGTTGCATTTAACAACAGAGCCTTCCCTCTGGGCTTCTCAATGTGCATTTCTGTAGGGCCCTTCTCAGAGAAGCACCGAACACATCTTCATCCCCATGTGTCCTACCTACCACATGACCGTGGTACACACCACCACAGGGACATGGAAACATGGCCATCCAAACCTGGAAAGTACAAATGAAATAAGGATTTCAAACTCTTCTCAGAGATGCATCCTACTTAGGTAAGTATTCTTGAATAAGTTCACCTTCTGTATTATAGATGGTGTGAGAATCACTCAATGGGCAAGGATTTTCAAAAGGTATTTGTAGATAAATCGTAAAGGACTCTTCAAAACAAACTAGGTCAGTATGCTTTCCCTAGTCTAGCCATTGTCAGGGTTTATTTTATTCAATCCTGAAAAAATAGCAGATTTTGAACATTTTTAAGGCATGTGAAATAGTAGTTAAGAGAAAGCCTTAAACATTAATCCTAACCTGGGTTCGAGTGAAGGATCTATCAACTGACAGCTAAGTGACCCTGAGTGAGTTATTTAACCTCCCCAATCCTCACCCTTCCCTACTGTTGGAATACGTAGAGAGCAGAAGTTGACAGCAAATTTGTCTTCAAAGCCTGTTCTTTTAACCGCCACACTTGCCTGCTCCAGACACTTTTAGCAGCACCTTGCAAGCAGGAACTTACTACATCTCTGCAGGCTGATTGATTTATCTCCAGGAATACCTTCTTCAATCAAAAGCTATGACAGCTACAGCAAAACTCCAAGGCACAAGAGAAACAGCTTTCCTCACTACATTGTACACATGCAAAAGCTTGATAGTTGGGGCTGAAATAAAAGGACATCACCCTCAAATAGTAATGAGACTGATAAATAAACAGATTCTGTTCACAGCACAGAAAACCTGGAAGCCACACTTCAGGATAATGCCTTGTCTCACAGTCAAATATGCCTCCAAAGTAGGAATGTCTACAGTTTTGAAAACTGATATGTGACATTTTAGTTGAGATATGAAATTTTAGTTGACTAATTTGGCAAACCTTTGAAGAGTTCTCCTGACAGGACACTAAGGCTTATGGAACCAGATATTTTTAATTAGAAATGACAGTTATTTGAGATTTTACAACACATCTGAAAGCAGGGGTTTAGATTACCTGGCTTAGAGTTGCCAGATAAGTACTATAAAGAAGAGGATCAGGGCTGGGCATGGTGGCACATGCCTGTAATTCCAGGACTTTGAGAGGATTTCGGGAGAACTGCTTGAGCCCAGGAGTTTGAGACCAGCTTAGACAATACAGTAAGACCTCATGTCTACAAAAAAATAAAAATAAAATAATTTAGCTGGGCATGGTGGTGCATGCCCATAATCTCAGCTACTTGGGAGGCTGAGGGAGAAGGATTGCCTGAGCCCAAGAGGTTAAGGCTGTGGTGAACTGTGATCATACTACTGCACTCCAGCCTGGGTGACAGAGTAAGACCCTGATTCGAAGAAAAACCCAAGGTCAGGCACAGAAATACTGGTTGTTGTGGGAAGTAGAGCCTAGAAATGACAAGCCCTGACTAAAAACATTCTGATTCAAAACATTTTAAAACATTTCTGAAAATCATACTGGGTCCCTGAACCACAAATTTCCAACCAAGCCTCAGAGAAAAGGAAATACTCTCTCCTCCTTCCCTCTACCCAGGATTATCCCATAAGCAAAACCAACAAGGCTGGTGGCTGAGATAGCCTCTGGGAGCCAGGCTAGTTCCATGCTTTCTGTGTCCAGTTAGCCCTTCCTGTCTGGCTTTGAAATGGAGAGCCATGTGCCCCTCTACAGACCCAGGCCTGGTCCCTGCTCCTCTCAGAAGGCAAGGCTCTGCTCTGGTCACACCATGCCATATGCACGCTATTCCCACATTCTCTTCCAACATCAACCTTCACTCAACTTCCATATATGACCTCAAATGTCTTCACTTTTTCTAGACCAAACCAAATTTAATCTACTTTTAATTTTGCTCATTTGTGTGTGTGTGTGTGTGTGTGTGTGTGTGTGTGTGTGTGTGGTGTGTGTGTGTGTGTGTGTGTATTTTAAATTCACGCAAAGAGCACAGAAGTGAGATGAAATAAGACTGCCTTGGAAGGGTAGAGGGACTTCATAGACAGGAGACATGTGTGCGGGGTTTAGAAGGACAAACAGATGCTGCCTAGTGGAAGACATGCAAAGGCCTTCTAGGCAGAGGGACTAGCAAATACAGTGTCTCGAAAGAGTCCTGAAGGCCATGGTAGGCCTGGAGGGATAAGAGCCAGGAGAAGTTGGCTGCAGTCAGAATGAGAAGACCCTTGTTTGCCTCACTGAAGTGACAGGATTTGAGCCCACAGGCTAAAGCTTGTTTTTGTTTTTGTTTTTTTCACTCAAAGAAGTGACAAGTCTGATTTTGGTCAAGGCCACTGAACAAGTCCATGTCTACCTGGAGTTTGTTCTTATCACACAATCCTTCCCTCAATATTGCCATGCCACTTAACAATTTCCCACAGAATCAGGCAGTTATTACTCACAGTTCTTACAAGTATCTTTTTGCTGCCAATGACTAGAGAGTACCTGAGGGCAGGAACCTTTTCTTTTGTTTAACTTCTACATTTTAATAGTGACTCAGGGTGCTGAGCAAGGGCACATTCAATAAATTCCCAAGGTTGACTGATTCAGATTCCTCCAGGGGATGGATTAAGCAAACTAGGTCCCAAACATAAGAGAAGGAAAAAGGAAAAGTCCTATACAAAAGTCACTACAGCCTTCACAATTGTCCATGAGCTACAGGATCCAGGACTTTTAAATTCAAAAGCAACTACCTTTGAGTCTATCTTTCATAAACTTGCACTCCTCTCCCTCTCTGTCCAGCTCTGTTCAGTCACCCAAACTGAGATTCACTCCTACTTCCCTTGAGAATACTGAGCCAGGAGGGATAGGCACAGCCCATCTCTGGTTCTGAGCACACCCCGCTCAGAACCAGAGAGGGAGGGAGGGGGATAGTCAATGCATTTAAATAGTGCATCTGGCCCCGAAGAGAGGGAGTGTGTTTGTGCCTATGTGTAAATGCCAAGTTGCAGCAGGTTACCATAGCAACCCCAACAGGGCGCTGCAGTGGGCAGCTTTGCACAGAGGTGCAGAAAACCCATTCTTTAACATCTGGGCTTTTGCTAACATTGGCTCCTAGCAGGCACATCACTGCCTTAGGCCTGGGCTCTGGGATTCTGAAAAAAAAAAAGAAGTGGAATTTTGAATGCCTGCCAGCCCAACCTTCCTTTTTTATGCACCATACATGTCCCTCTTCATGCACAGTAAACACTGCATGCAGGGCCCAAAACAACCTCTTTAGAAACACGTAATTCCCTATACTTATTCTTACATACTATGATGAACAGACTGTACTTGCATATCAGCATGACTTCATCATGAAATTTACCTCTATTGAATAACCCAGCAATTGTACATTTCAATGAGCAGCATATCCACAATGTTCCCACTCCTAGTCAGCCTTCAGTTTTTATTATGTTATTGGTATTCTTGAATACAAAGTGAATAATTCTATCAAGAGTGTAGGTTGGGTTTAATGAGTTTGACGGAACTGCCCTCCAGGAAATCTAAACCAACTTTTGAAAGGACCAGGTAATTTTTGAAATTGTTTTTTCATAGGGGTTGGGGAATGGGGGTAAACACACCCACTTTCTAATGTTTTCAGTGTGAAGATATCTCTTGTGAAGAAAGAGCAAAAAGGAGATGTTAGAATTCCACATGTAAGGCTGTAACCTACACAGGGCCCTCTGGAAGCCATGTTCCTGCAAAGTGAACTCTAGTTGGTAGGGCACTCAGTAGTGGAACAGCCTCCTGGACATTTCCTTTTTTTCTTTTTTTACCTTGGATCTGGAGACTGACTTGTGACTACTTGTGACCTTTGACTTATCTCTTGGGCAAGAAAAGAATAATATGCAACATCACTAAAGGAATTGCACAGTAAGCGTGTATGCACTTACTGTGCATAGCAGGAGAAGGGAGACGTCTGCACATGGAGAAGTGAGGGACAGTTGATTAACTCAGTGACATGAACCTGTGGTGCTTTCTTTGCTGGATGCTGGAGTAAAACCACAGTACCTCTGTGGCTTAATAGTGAAAAAGAGGGGTGGATCTGACGTGATGTAGGAGTTCTGGTACCTGAGGAGTTTTGTGGCCTAGGAAAATTACACTGGAGGCACCAAACAGAGAGAGGTAAACAAACAAAGGAAGGAAGAGTCTCTTGCCTAGAAAGGCCATTCTGCATGCAGGAACACCCATGCCTAACTCAGGTGTCTCTGGGAACAAACAACAGACTAGAGATGGATGATTTCTTGATCCAAGCAACTGTGTTGTGACTCTGAGATGCGGCTATAGCTGAATGAGGGGGTTGTGACATCTAGGCTTGGAGGTAGAATGAACACCAGGCGTAGAAGAAACTTGAGTGTCTGGAAGGGACAGTGTGAGTAACCTGGTGACAGGTAAAGGGATTTCTGTGGATGAAGACTAGAGATCTGGTCAGTGCAACCTGGCCCGCACACACCTGGCAGGGTGATGCCACGAGACCTGTTTCTAAAGCCCCCAAGAAGTGCTGTGGGTGGGTGCGGGTGTCCAAGGGATGTGAAGCTAAGAGCTGAGCATGTGGCTAGGGGGTGGGGAGGAGGGCTTATGGGAGCTGAGACGGTAGCAAGCAAGAAGTGCTGTGTGGATGCTCTCCTGAATCACAGCTGGGAGGTCAAAGCTGGGAGAGGTTTCAAAGAGACTCAGGCAACCTGTTCCTTTGGGGCGGGGCAGCCAGGGGAGGCTGAGTACCCAGGTTGGTGTTGCGGAGAGGTCAGGTGCACAGAGGCATTCGTCCGCGAGTGGGTGTGGAGAGCCGACCGGAGTGGGGGTGGGGGCGCTGATCCAGCGCCTCGGGCCGCCTCGACCTCCCCCAGGACTCACCCAGCACGAAGTAGGGTAGCTCTGTGTTCTCCAGGTCGTCCACCACAACCATCTCTCCCGGGAAGTCGTTGCGCACAGAGAAGAGCAGCTTGGGCTCCGAGGCCGAAGGGCTGTGCATGATGCTCAGGTCGTTCTCGCGCAGGAAGGGCAGCGCCGACACCGTGATGCTCTTGAGCTTGCACTCCAGCTCCTTGGACGGGTCCGCGTCTCCTGCGGCCGTGGCCAGCACCGCCGCCGGCCCCCAGCAGCAGGCGAGCAGGGCGCAGAGCCGGGCTAAAGCCATCTTGAGCCCCGGCGCCTTCCTCCCAGCGCTGCGAGGGTGTGGGGGGAGTGGG